>NC_074666.1:13849987-13987487 GCF_029448725.1 Salvelinus fontinalis | reverse complement strand
TCCACATGGTCTCATATTATCTCTGCTTTCCACATGGTCTCATATTATCTCTGCTCTCATGTTCTCTTTCTGCTCTCCACATGGTCTCATATTCTCTTTCTGCTCTCCACATGGTCTCATATTCTCTTTCTGCTCTCCACATGGTCTCATATTCTCTTTCTGCTCTCCACATGGTCTCATATTCTCTTTCTGCTCTCCACATGGTCTCATATTATCTCTGCTCTCCACATGGTCTCATATTATCTCTGCTCTCCACATGGTCTCATATTATCTCTGCTCTCCACATGGTCTCATATTATCTCTGCTCTCATGTTCTCTTTCTGCTCTCCACATGGTCTCATATTATCTCTCTGCTCTCCACATGGTCTCATATTCTCTCTCTGCTCTCCACATGGTCTCATATTATCTCTCTGCTCTCCACATGGTCTCATATTCTCTCTCTGATCTCCACATAGTCTCATGTTCTCTCTCTGATCTCCACATGGTCTCATATTCTCTCTCTGCTCTCCACATCGTCTCATTTTCTCTGCTCTCCACATGGTCTCATGTTCTCTCTCTGATCTCCACATGGTCTCATGTTCTCTCTCTGATCTCCACATGGTCTCATGTTCTCTCTCTGCTCTCCACATGGTCTCATGTTCTCTCTCTGCTCTCCACATGGTCTCATGTTCTCTCTCTGCTCTCCACATGGTCTCATGTTCTCTCTCTGCTCTCCACATGGTATCATGTTCTCTCTCTGCTCTCCACATGGTATCATGTTCTCTCTCTGCTCTCCACATGGTATCATGCTCTCTCTCTGCTCTCATGTTCTCTCTCTGCTCTCCACATGGTCTCATATTCTCTCTCTGCTCTCCACATGGTCTCATATTCTCTCTCTGCTCTCCACATGGTCTCATATTCTCTCTCTGCTCTCCACGCGTTCTCATATTCTCTCTCTGCTCTCCACACGGTCTCATGTTCTCTCTCTGCTCTCCACACGGTCTCATGTTCTTTCTCTGCTCTCCACACGGTCTCATATTCTCTCTCTGCTTTTCACAATGTCTCATATTCTCTCTCTGCTCTCCACACGGTCTCATATTCTTTGTCTTGATATTCCGTTTCATGGTAAAGCCATCGATCTTACCAGCTGTGAGTTCCTGTAAATCAAAGCTCTGCCTACCATGTGCATGGTGAAGCAGTAGACCTGGGGCTGGATGCATTAACCATCCTAAAGTTAAATCCTCCCTCTTCCCTTAAAGTTTCACAGATCATTTGAAGGAAAACCTACTCTGTATTCTAGTTTGATGTGAAACGTATTTTATTATCTTGTGAATCCATTTGTTTTCCATGTCTTGAATGTAGAAGCTATATTTTGCGATCTCCCCAAATAAATATGACCTCTTTGACGAGGATCAGTCAGTGAAGGTTGTCTCCGTGGTAACCAAGAGACTCTTTCTGACGTATATGCCTTCAAACTACCGTAAAACCACTTAAGTATGCCCTTACCTAAGGAAATGTTTTAGGGG
This sequence comes from Salvelinus fontinalis, assembly GCF_029448725.1. Classification (NCBI taxonomy): domain Eukaryota; kingdom Metazoa; phylum Chordata; class Actinopteri; order Salmoniformes; family Salmonidae; genus Salvelinus; species Salvelinus fontinalis. The sequence continues at coordinate 13,985,982 of NC_074666.1, read as the reverse complement.
CTCTATGCAACACATAGAGGGGCTCTATGCAACACATAGAGAGGGGCTCTATGCAACACATAGAGAGGGGCTCTATGCAACACATAGAGAGGGGCTCTATGCAACATAGAGAGGGGCTCTATGCAACATAGAGAGGGGCTCTATGCAACACATAGAGGGGCTCTATGCAACACATAGAGGGGCTCTATGCAACACATAGAGGGGCTCTATGCAACACATAGAGGGGCTCTATGCAACACATAGAGAGGGGCTCTATGCAACACATAGAGAGGGGCTCTATGCAACACATAGAGAGGGGCTCTATGCAACACATAGAGAGGGGCTCTATGCAACACATAGAGAGGGGCTCTATGCAACACATAGAGAGGGGCTCTATGCAACACAGAGAGGGGCTCTATGCAACACAGAGAGGGGCTCTATGCAACACAGAGAGGGGCTCTATGCAACACATAGAGGGGCTCTATGCAACACATAGAGGGGCTCTATGCAACACATAGAGGGGCTCTATGCAACACATAGAGGGGCTCTATGCAACACATAGAGGGGCTCTATGCAACACATAGAGGGGCTCTATGCAACACCCGTAAAAACATTTCCTCAGGTAAGGGAAAATGATTCCTTAAGGGAAACACTTAAGATGTTTTATGCAACCAGGCCCTGTCCCTGGGAAAGTTTCTGCTTGTTAACGTACTTTCCACCGGCTTTGCCCGCTGGGGTCTTGTGTCTCCCGGAGTTTGATTGGATTATGTGACGTAATGACATCATTTCAGCCACCTTTGCCTGCTGGGAAAGCTCCTACTGTGTGTAAAGTGAACCAATAGGCCTTTCCCGTCTTGTGTTCCTCCTGGAGTTTTGGTTGAACAATCTGATTGTAATTCCCCCTGTCAGGTTCCTGCTGAACCCAGCGGCAGTCTCTGAAGACCACATGGTTCAGTTCCGTTTCCTAGGCATCCTGATGGCGGTGGCCATCCGTACCAAGAAGCCCCTGGACCTGCACCTGGCCCCCTGGGTGTGGAAGCAGCTGTGTTGTATTCCCCTGGGTGGGCCGGACCTGGAGGAGGTGGACCTGCTTACCTACCGTTCCTTGCACGGCATCCTGCACCTGGACAACAGCGGCATCACAGAGGACAACTTCCACGTGGTGAGGGAGGATATGATACAGACAGGGTTGTTTCCCAGACAGAGATTAAACCTAGCTAGTTTTGGACTAAAAAGCTATTCATTTGCAATGAGTGTTCTCTATTGAACGCAATGGGTGTTCTCTATTGAACATGCTTTTTAGTCCATGACTACAGGCTTAATTATGGCTTCGATCCCGTTAATGGGTGATCGTTATGACAACAGCCAGTGAAAGTGCAGGGCGCCAAATTCAAACAACAGAAATCTCATAATTAAAATTCCTCAAACATACAAGTATCTTATGTCATTTTAAAGGTAATATTGTTCTTAATCCCACCACAGTGTCCGATTTCAAAAAGGCTTTACAGCGAAAGCACCACAAACGATTATGTTAGGTCACCGCCAAATCACAGAAAAACCCAGCCATTTTCCGCCAAAGAGTGGAGTCACAAAAATCAGAAATAGAGATAGAATTAATCACTAACCTTTGATGATCTTCATCAGATGACACTCATGGGACTTCATGTTACACAATACATGTATGTTTTGTTCGATAAAGTTCATATGTATATCAACAAATCTCAGTATACATTGGCGCGTTACGTTCAGTAGTTCCAAAACATCCGGTGATTTTGCAGAGTGCCACATCAATTACAGAAATACTCATTATAAATGTTGATGAAAATACAAGTGTTATACATGGAAATATACATCAACTTCTCCTTAATGCAACTGCTGTATCAGATTTCAAAAAAGCTTTACAGAAAAAGCAAACCATGCAATAATCTGAGTACGGCGCTCAGAGACCCATCAAGCCAAAAAGATATCCGCCATATTGTGCAGTCAACAGAAGTCAGAAATAACATTATAAATATTCACTTACCTTTGATGATCTTCATCAGAATGCACTCCCAGGAATCCCAGTTCCACAATAAATGTTTAATTTGTTCGATAATGTCCATCATTTATGTCCAAATAGCTACTTCTGTTAGCGCGTTTGGTAAACAAATCAAAACTCACGAAGCGCGTTCACTAGTTGCAGACGAAATGTCAAAAAGTTCCGTTACAGTCCGTAGAAGCATGTCAAACGATGTATAGAATCAATCTTTAGGATGTTTTTAACATAAATCTTCAATAATGTTCCAACTGGAGAATTCCTTTGTCTTCAGAAAAACAAATGGAATGGGAGCTACCTCTCATGTGAATGCGCATGACCAGCTCGTGGCTGCTGGCAGACCTCTGAGTCATTCCCCTCTCATTCGGCCCCACTTCACAGTAGAAGCCTCAAACAAGTTTCTAAAGACGGTTGACATCTAGTGGAAGCCTTAGGAAGTGCAACAGGACCAATATCCCACTGTATCTTCAATAGGGGTGGAGTTAAAAATCGACCAACCTCAGATTTCCCACTTCCTGGTTGGATTTTCTTCTCAGGTTTTTGCCTGCCATATGAGTTCTGTTATACTCACATACGTCATTCAAACAGTTTTAGAAACTTCAGAGTGTTTTCTATCCAAATATACTAATAATATGCATATATTAGCAACTGGGACTGAGGAGCAGGCAGTTTACTCTGGGCACCTCTGGGCATCTTATTCATCCAAGCTACTCAATACTGCCCCCAGCCATAAGAAGGTAATCTGTGTACGGGAAACTGGTTTATAGAGATGTAGCTAGATCCCGCTCTTTGCTTACTTTAGCCAGTGGCATGTTCAAACTGACCTGCATCACCATGTTCCTGCTGCAGCTGTGTACTGTGCAGGGATGTCATTTTTCCCGGACTACTTAGCAATTTCTCTTTTCAGTTTGTTTTCATACACCATTAAAACGGATCACATCTGTCACTGTGTTCCCAGAGTTCTGTGTAACCCTCCTGTGCTTTCTCTCCAGATGATTCCTCTGGACTCGTTCATGGCCCACAGTGCAGATGGGAAGCTGGTGCCGGTTGTCCCTGGGGGACACAACATCTCCCTCACCTTCTCCAACAAGAGTGACTACGTAGAGAGGACTCTGGACTACCGGCTGCACGAGATGGACAGACAGGTAGTGTTGTTGTACACTGCTGTATCATCATTGCGCTGTGTCTGTCCCGGCTGTTGTGATGGTTCCAGCTGGTCTGCGGTCTGTCATGTTGTTGTTTACCTGTAGGTAGCAGCGGTGAGAGAGGGCATGTCCTCCATCATCCCGGTGCCTCTCCTCTCCCTTCTCACGGCGCGCCAGCTAGAACAGCTGGTCTGCGGTCTGCCCGAGGTCTCCGTGGAGATGCTCAAGAAAGTAGTCCGATACCGCGACATCACAGACAGTCACCAGCTGATTGGCTGGCTGTGGCAGAGTCTGGAGGAGTTTGCCAATGAGGAGCGGGTTCTATTCCTGCGCTTTGTGTCCGGAAGGTCCAGACTGCCCTCCAACCCCGCTGACATCACTCAGAAGTTCCAGATCATCAAGGTTGACAGGGTAAGTACTCAGTTTTTATTTCAGTTTGAGTGACATTAATCCCTAGCCTGGTCCCAGATCCCAGATCCACTGTGAACCCTTCTTCTCCTTCACTGTGAACCCCTCTTCCCTCTTCTCCTTCACTGTGAACCCCTCTTCTCTCTTCTCCTTCACTGTGAACCCCTCTTCTCTCTTCTCCTTCACTGTGAATCTCTCTTCTTCTTCACTGTGAACCCCTCTTCTCTCTTCTCCTTCACTGTGAACCCCTCTTCTCTCTTCTCCTTCACTGTGAACCCCTCTTCCCTCTTCTCCTTCACTGTGAACCCCTCTTCTCTCTTCTCTTTCACTGTGAACCCCTCTTCTCTCTTCTCCTTCACTGTGAACCCCTCTTCTCTCTTCTCCTTCACTGTGAACCCCTCTTCTCTCTTCTATTTCACTGTGAACCCCCCTTCCATCTTCTCCTTCACTGTGAACCCCTCTTCTCTCTTCTCCTTCACTGTGAACCCCTCTTCTCTCTTCTCTTTCACTGCGAACCCCTCTTCTCTCTTCTCTTTCACTGCGAACCCCTCTTCTCTCTGCTCCTTCACTGTGAACCCCTCTTCTCTCTTCTCTTTCACTGTGAACCCCTCTTCTCTCTTCTCCTTCACTGTGAACCCCTCTTCTCTCTTCTCCTTCACTGTGAACCCCTCTTCTCTCTTCTCCTTCACTGTGAACCCCTCATCTCTCTTCTCCTTCACTGTGAACCACTCTTCTCCTTCACTGTGAATCTCTCTTCTCCTTCACTGTGAATCCCTCTTCTCTCTTCTCCTTCACTGTGAACCCCTCTTCTCTCTTCTCCTTCACTGTGAATCCCTCTTCTCTCTTCTCCTTCACTGTGAACCCCTCATCTCTCTTCTCCTTCACTGTGAATCTCTCTTCTTCACTGTGAACCCCTCTTCTCTCTTCTCCTTCACTGTGAATCTCTCTTCTCCTTCACTGTGAATCCCTCTTCTCTCTTCTCCTTCACTGTGAACCCCTCTTCTCTCTTCTCCTTCACTGTGAACCCCTCTTCTCTCTTCTCCTTCACTGTGAATCTCTCTTCTCCTTCACTGTGAATCCCTCTTCTCTCTTCTCCTTCACTGTGAATCTCTCTTCTCCTTCACTGTGAACCCCTCTTCTCTCTGCTCCTTCACTGTGAACCCCTCTTCTCTCTTCTCCTTCACTGTGAACCCCTCTTCTCTCTTCTCTTTCACTGTGAACCCCTCTTCTCTCTTCTCCTTCACTGTGAACCCCTCTTCTCTCTTCTCCTTCACTGTGAACCCCTCTTCCCTCTTCTCCTTCACTGTGAACCCCTCTTCTCTCTTCTCTTTCACTGTGAACCCCTCTTCTCTCTTCTCCTTCACTGTGAACCCCTCTTCTCTCTTCTCCTTCACTGTGAACCCCTCTTCTCTCTTCTATTTCACTGTGAACCCCCCTTCCATCTTCTCCTTCACTGTGAACCCCTCTTCTCTCTTCTCCTTCACTGTGAACCCCTCTTCTCTCTTCTCTTTCACTGCGAACCCCTCTTCTCTCTTCTCTTTCACTGCGAACCCCTCTTCTCTCTGCTCCTTCACTGTGAACCCCTCTTCTCTCTTCTCTTTCACTGTGAACCCCTCATCTCTCTTCTCCTTCACTGTGAACCACTCTTCTCTCTTCTCCTTCACTGTGAATCTCTCTTCTCCTTCACTGTGAATCCCTCTTCTCTCTTCTCCTTCACTGTGAACCCCTCTTCTCTCTTCTCCTTCACTGTGAATCCCTCTTCTCTCTTCTCCTTCACTGTGAATCTCTCTTCTCCTTCACTGTGAATCCCTCTTCTCTCTTCTCCTTCACTGTGAACCCCTCTTCTCTCTTCTCCTTCACTGTGAATCCCTCTTCTCTCTTCTCCTTCACTGTGAACCCCTCATCTCTCTTCTCCTTCACTGTGAATCTCTCTTCTCCTTCACTGTGAACCCCTCTTCTCTCTTCTCCTTCACTGTGAATCCCTCTTCTCCTTCACTGTGAATCCCTCTTCTCTCTTCTCCTTCACTGTGAACCCCTCTTCTCTCTTCTCCTTCACTGTGAACCCCTCTTCTCTCTTCTCCTTCACTGTGAATCTCTCTTCTCCTTCACTGTGAATCCCTCTTCTCTCTTCTCCTTCACTGTGAATCTCTCTTCTCCTTCACTGTGAACCCCTCTTCTCTCTTCTCCTTCACTGTGAACCCCTCTTCTCTCTTCTCCTTCACTGTGAACCCCTCTTCTCTCTTCTCTTTCACTGTGAACCCCTCTTCTCTCTACTCCTTCACTGTGAACCCCTCTTCTCTCTTCTCCATTCACTGTGAATCTCTCTTCTCTGTCACTGTGAACCCCTCTTCTCTCTTCTCTTTCACTGTGAACCTCTCTTCTCTCTGCTCCTTCACTGTGAACCCCACTTCTCTATGCTCCTTCACTGTGAACCCCTCTTCTCTCTTCTCTTTCACTGTGAACCCCTCTTCTCTCTTCTCCTTCACTGTGAACCCCTCTTCTCTCTTCTCCTTCACTGTGAACCCCTCTTCTCTCTTCTCTTTCACTGTGAACCCCCCTTCCATCTTCTCCTTCACTGTGAACCCCTCTTCTCTCTTCTCCTTCACTGTGAACCCCTCTTCTCTCTTCTCTTTCACTGTGAACCCCTCTTCTCTCTTCTCTTTCACTGTGAACCCCTCTTCTCTCTGCTCCTTCACTGTGAACCCCTCTTCTCTCTTCTCTTTCACTGTGAACCCCTCGTCTCTCTTCTCCTTCACCTATGAACCCCTCGTCTCTCTTCTCCTTCACTGTGAACCCCTCTTCTCTCTTCTCCTTCACTGTGAACCCCTCTTCTCTCTTCTCCTTCACTGTGAACCCCTCATCTCTCTTCTCCTTCACTGTGAATCTCTCTTCTCCTTCACTGTGAACCCCTCTTCTCTCTTTTCCTTCACTGTGAATCTCTCTTCTCCTTCACTGTGAATCCCTCTTCTCTCTTCTCCTTCACTGTGAATCTCTCTTCTCCTTCACTGTGAATCTCTCTTCTCCTTCACTGTGAACCCCTCTTCCCTCTTCTCCTTCCCTGTGAACCCCTCCTCTCTCTTCTCCTTCACTGTAAACCCCTCTTCCCTCTTCTCCTTCCCTGTGAATCCCTCTTCTCTCTTCTCCTTCACTGTGAACCCCTCTTCTCTCTTCTCCTTCACTGTGAATCTCTCTTCTCCTTCACTGTGAACCCCTCTTCTCTCTTCTCCTTCACTGTGAATCCCTCTTCTCTCTTCTCCTTCACTGTGAACCCCTCTTCTCTCTTCTCCTTCACTGTGAACCCCTCTTCTCTCTTCTCCTTCACTGTGAATCCCTCTTCTCTCTTCTCCTTCACTGTGAACCCCTCTTCTCTCTTCTCCTTCACTGTGAACCCCTCTTCTCTCTTCTCCTTCACTGTGAACCCCTCTTCTCTCTTCTCCTTCACTGTGAACCCCTCATCTCTCTTCTCCTTCACTGTGAATCTCTCTTCTCCTTCACTGTGAACCCCTCTTCTCTCTTCTCCTTCACTGTGAATCTCTCTTCTCCTTCACTGTGAATCCCTCTTCTCTCTTCTCCTTCACTGTGAACCCCTCTTCTCTCTTCTCCTTCACTGTGAATCTCTCTTCTCCTTCACTGTGAACCCCTCTTCCCTCTTCTCCTTCCCTGTGAATCCCTCTTCTCTCTTCTCCTTCACTGTGAACCCCTCTTCTCTCTTCTCCTTCACTGTGAATCTCTCTTCTCCTTCACTGTGAACCCCTCTTCTCTCTTCTCCTTCACTGTGAATCCCTCTTCTCTCTTCTCCTTCACTGTGAACCCCTCTTCTCTCTTCTCCTTCACTGTGAACCCCTCTTCTCTCTTCTCCTTCACTGTAAACCCCTCTTCTCTCTCTTCTCCTTCACTGTGAACCCCTCATCTCTCTTCTCCTTCACTGTGAATCTCTCTTCTCCTTCACTGTGAACCCCTCTTCTCTCTTCTCCTTCACTGTGAATCTCTCTTCTCCTTCACTGTGAATCCCTCTTCTCTCTTCTCCTTCACTGTGAACCCCTCTTCTCTCTTCTCCTTCACTGTGAATCTCTCTTCTCCTTCACTGTGAACCCCTCTTCTCTCTTCTCCTTCACTGTGAACCCCTCTTCTCTCTTCTCCTTCACTGTGAACCCCTCTTCTCTCTTCTCTTTCACTGTGAACCCCTCTTCTCTCTTCTCCTTCACTGTGAACCCCTCTTCTCTCTTCTCCTTCACTGTGAATCTCTCTTCTCTGTCACTGTGAACCCCTCTTCTCTCTTCTCTTTCACTGTGAACCTCTCTTCTCTCTGCTCCTTCACTGTGAACCCCTCTTCTCTCTGCTCCTTCACTGTGAACCCCTCTTCTCTCTTCTCTTTCACTGTGAACCCCTCTTCTCTCTTCTCCTTCACTGTGAACCCCTCTTCTCTCTCTCCTTCACTGTGAACCCCTCTTCTCTCTTCTCTTTCACTGTGAACCCCCCTTCCATCTTCTCCTTCACTGTGAACCCCTCTTCTCTCTTCTCCTTCACTATGAACCCCTCTTCTCTCTTCTCCTTCACTGTGAACCCCTCATCTCTCTTCTCCTTCACTGTGAATCTCTCTTCTCCTTCACTGTGAACCCCTCTTCTCTCTTCTCCTTCACTGTGAATCTCTCTTCTCCTTCACTGTGAATCCCTCTTCTCTCTTCTCCTTCACTGTGAACCCCTCTTCTCTCTTCTCCTTCACTGTGAATCTCTCTTCTCCTTCACTGTGAATCCCTCTTCTCTCTTCTCCTTCACTGTGAACCCCTCTTCTCTCTTCTCCTTCACTGTGAATCTCTCTTCTCCTTCACTGTGAACCCCTCTTCTCTCTTCTCCTTCACTGTGAACCCCTCTTCTCTCTTCTCCTTCACTGTGAACCCCTCTTCTCTCTTCTCTTTCACTGTGAACCCCTCTTCTCTCTTCTCCTTCACTGTGAACCCCTCTTCTCTCTTCTCCTTCACTGTGAATCTCTCTTCTCTGTCACTGTGAACCCCTCTTCTCTTTCACTGTGAACCTCTCTTCTCTCTGCTCCTTCACTGTGAACCCCTCTTCTCTCTGCTCCTTCACTGTGAACCCCTCTTCTCTCTTCTCTTTCACTGTGAACCCCTCTTCTCTCTTCTCCTTCACTGTGAACCCCTCTTCTCTCTCTCCTTCACTGTGAATCCCTCTTCTCTCTTCTCTTTCACTGTGAACCCCCCTTCCATCTTCTCCTTCACTGTGAACCCCTCTTCTCCTTCACTGTGAACCCCTCTTCTCTCTTCTCTTTCACTGTGAACCCCTCTTCTCTCTTCTCTTTCACTGTGAACCCCTCTTCTCTCTGCTCCTTCACTGTGAACCCCTCTTCTCTCTTCTCTTTCACTGTGAACCCCTCGTCTCTCTTCTCCTTCACTGTGAACCCCTCTTCTCTCTTCTCCTTCACTGTGAACCCCTCTTCTCTCTTCTCCTTCACTGTGAACCCCTCTTCTCTCTTCTCCTTCACTGTGAACCCCTCATCTCTCTTCTCCTTCACTGTGAATCTCTCTTCTCCTTCACTGTGAACCCCTCTTCTCTCTTCTCCTTCACTGTGAATCTCTCTTCTCCTTCACTGTGAACCCCTCTTCTCTCTTCTCCTTCACTGTGAATCTCTCTTCTCCTTCACTGTGAATCTCTCTTCTCCTTCACTGTGAATCTCTCTTCTCCTTCACTGTGAACCCCTCATCTCTCTTCTCCTCCACTGTGAACCCCTCTTCTCCTTCCCTGTGAACCCCTCTTCTCTCTTCTCCTTCACTGTGAACCCCTCTTCTCTCTGCTCCTTCCCTGTGAACCCCTCTTCCCTCTTCTCCTTCCCTGTGAACCCCTCTTCCCTCTGCTCCTTCACTGTGAACCCCTCTTCTCTCTTCTCCTTCACTGTGAACCTCTCTTCTCTCTGCTCCTTCACTGTGAACCCCTCTTCTCCTTCCCTGTGAACCCCTCTTCTCTCTGCTCCTTCCCTGTGAACCCCTCTTCCCTCTTCTCCTTCCCTGTGAACCCCTCTTCCCTCTGCTCCTTCACTGTGAACCCCTCTTCTCTCTTCTCCTTCACTGTGAACCTCTCTTCTCTCTGCTCCTTCACTGTGAACCCCTCTTCTCCTTCCCTGTGAACCTCTCTTCTCTCTGCTCCTTCACTGTGAACCCCTCTTCTCCTTCCCATTGAACCCCTCTTCTCTCTTCTCCTTCCCTGTGAACCCCTCTTCCCTCTTCTCTTTCACTGTGAACCCCTCTTCTCTCTTCTCCTTCACTGCGAACCCCTCTTCTCTCTTCTCCTTCACTGTGAATCTCTCTTCTCCTTCACTGTGAATCTCTCTTCTCCTTCCCTGTGAACCACTCCTCTCTCTTCTCCTTCACTGTGAACCCCTCTTCTCTCTTCTCCTTCACTGTGAACCCCTCTTCTCTCTTCTCCTTCACTGTGAATCTCTCTTCTCCTTCACTGTGAATCCCTCTTCTCTCTTCTCCTTCCCTGTGAACCCCTCTTCTCTCTTCTCCTTCCCTGTGAACCCCTCTTCTCTCTTCTCCTTCCCTGTGAACCCCTCTTCCCTCTTCTCCTTCCCTGTGAACCCCTCTTCCCTCTGCTCCTTCACTGTGAACCCCTCTTCTCTCTTCTCCTTCCCTGTGAACCCCTCTTCTCTCTTCTCCTTCACTGTGAACCTCTCTTCTCTCTGCTCCTTCACTGTGAACCCCTCTTCTCCTTCCCTGTGAACCCCTCTTCTCTCTTCTCCTTCACTGTGAACCCCTCTTCCCTCTGCTCCTTCACTGTGAACCCCTCTTCTCTCTTCTCCTTCACTGTGAACCTCTCTTCTCTCTGCTCCTTCACTGTGAACCCCTCTTCTCCTTCCCTGTGAACCCCTCTTCTCTCTTCTCCTTCACTGTGAACCCCTCTTCTCTCTGCTCCTTCCCTGTGAACCCCTCTTCCCTCTTCTCCTTCCCTGTGAACCCCTCTTCCCTCTGCTCCTTCACTGTGAACCCCTCTTCTCTCTTCTCCTTCACTGTGAACCTCTCTTCTCTCTGCTCCTTCACTGTGAACCCCTCTTCTCCTTCCCTGTGAACCCCTCTTCTCTCTTCTCCTTCACTGTGAATCCCTCTTCTCTCTTGTCCTTCACTGTGAACCCCTCTTCTCTCTTCTCCTTCACTGTGAACCCCTCTTCTCTCTGCTCCTTCCCTGTGAACCCCTCTTCCCTCTTCTCCTTCCCTGTGAACCCCTCTTCTCTCTTCTCCTTCACTGTGAACCTCTCTTCTCTCTGCTCCTTCACTGTGAACCCCTCTTCTCCTTCCCTGTGAACCTCTCTTCTCTCTGCTCCTTCACTGTGAACCCCTCTTCTCCTTCCCTGTGAACCCCTCTTCTCTCTTCTCCTTCCCTGTGAACCCCTCTTCCCTCTTCTCTTTCACTGTGAACCCCTCTTCTCTCTTGTCCTTCACTGTGAACCCCTCTTCTCTCTTCTCCTTCACTGTGAACCCCTCTTCTCTCTTCTCCTTCCCTGTGAACCCCTCTTCTCTCTTCTCCTTCCCTGTGCACCCCTCTTCTCTCTTGTCCTTCACTGTGAACCCCTCTTCTCTCTTCTCCTTCACTGTGAACCCCTCTTCCCTCTTCTTCTTCCCTGTGAACCCCTCTTCTCTCTTCTCCTTCACTGTGAACCCCTCTTCTCTCTTCTCCTTCACTGTGAACCCCTCTTCTCTCTTCTTCTTCCCTGTGAACCCCTCTTCTCTCTTCTTCTTCCCTGTGAACCCCTCTTCTCTCTTCTCCTTCACTGTGAACCCCTCTTCTCTCTTCTCCTTCACTGTGAACCCCTCTTCTCTCTTCTCCTTCACTGTGAACCCCTCTTCTCTCTTCTTCTTCCCTGTGAACCCCTCTTCTCTCTTCTCCTTCACTGTGAACCCCTCTTCTCTCTTCTCCTTCACTGTGAACCCCTCTTCCCTCTTCTCCCCAGCCTGTGAACGGGCTCCCCACAGCCCAGACTTGTTTCTTCCAGCTGCGTCTGCCTCCCTACACCAGCCAGGCCATCCTGGCCGAGAGGCTGCGCTACTCCATCCACAACTGTCCCTCCATCGACATGGACAATTACATGCTGTCCCGAAACACCGACCCGGCCGACGGATCCGACACAGAGTATTGATGATACTGGTGATGCTGATAGTAATGATACTGGTGATGTTGATAGTAATGATACTGAGTACTGATGAGACCCTGCTCAATAACAACAATAATAACAACATGGCTCAACATTACTTGAAAGCTCAAAGTGTTTGTCATGTCGTTTCTTCTTCTTCTTCTTTCTTTTGACTTATCTTTGGTACAATAGTCAGTGCTAGCCTCTGGCTCTGGGCTCTGTGTGGCTGAATGAATGACTAGCCGAATGAGGTGATCTCTCTTATCGCTCGCTCTGAGAGAAACATTTTTACTTTTTAAGCCTTTTTGTTTTTGAATTCACAGTTTCTGCATGGTACAGAATATTTGTTAAAGAAGAATAACTTAGTTTAAAAAGAGTGCATAATCTACTGAGACGTATTGATGTAGGATACACCTTGTTGCATTAAGCGACTGAATAACTTTTATGCTACAGGAAGTATGAGTAATATGACTGTTGTAGGCAGAAAGAAAACGGCTGTGAATAATAATTGGTCAAAGTTGGCAGACGTAAAGGCCATCTTTCATTCAGACTATGATACCATAGCGTGCCTGGCTTCAGTGAGTTACATGCACACATATGGTGTTAGCTAGCTAGCTTTATATGATTTTATCTAGTGTGCTCTAAACCGCCAGTGGACTGCTGGCTGGCTGGCTGGCTGGCTGGCTGACTGGCTGGCTGACTGGCTGGCTGACTGGCTGGCTGACTGGCTGGCTGGCTGGGAAATGTTACTCTAGTAGTGGGTAGGTTGGCTGTTAGGGCTCTGTTCAGATGTCTATACTAGCACACCATTTACAATGAAGCAATGTATTGGGCCTGTATTCTGACTGGATGTTGAAACGGAGCCTACATTAAGATGTATAGGTAATACTCTATTGACCAGAGTATATGAAGTAATGTTGCTGTCAGAGCTGTGTCTGAGAGAGAGAGAACAGAGACAGTGATACAATTATGATTATACTCTGGCTGGTTCGAGTCCTGAATGCTGATTAACTGACAGCCATGGTATATCAGACCGTATACCACGGGTATGACAAAACATTTATTTCCCCTGCTCTAATTACGTTGGTAACCAGTTTATAATAGCAATAAGGTTCCTCTGGGGTTTGTGCTATATGGCCAATATACCACGGCTAAGGGCTGTGTCCAGGCACTCCGCGTTGCGTCGTGGGTAAAGAACAACCCTTAGCCGTGGTATATCGGCCATATACCACACCCCCTCGGGGCCTTAATGGTTAACAATAATGGAGTCCCAAATGGCACCTTATTCCCTTTTATAGTGCACTTGGTTTGACCTGTAGTGTACTATATAGATGCCATTTGGGATGGAGAGTACCTACTAATGTATTGTCTTGGATGAATGTAATGCCACCTAATGAACAATGCACTCGACAGATTTAAACATTTGCCAAAACTTGAACTGTACTATGTTGCTGCGTATTTATAAATGGGTTTGTTGTTTTTTGCAGTTTGTGAAAAGTGTAGTGTTTTAAATTGCAGTGCTTTCTCCCTGAAACAAAATACAGGGATACGATGGTAGGTTTTTGAAACGCATAGGTCAAAGATTTAGACAGACCACTAATGTAGTGTTCTGAATAACATGCTTTAGTTTTTTTTGTTGCTTGGCCCAAAACATTTGCGCATGAACTCTTGGAGAGAGACAAAGACCCTCCCAGACTTCTGACCCTTGGAGAGAGACCCTCCCAGACTTCTGACCCTTGGAGAGAGACCCTCCCAGACTTCTGACCCTTGGAGAGAGACCCTCCCAGCCTTCTGACTCTTGGAGAGAGACCCTCCCAGACTTCTGACTCTTGGAGAGAGACCCTCCCAGACTTCTGACCCTTGGAGAGAGACCCTCCCAGACTTCTGACCCTTGGAGAGAGACCCTCCCAGACTTCTGACCCTTGGAGAGAGACCCTCCCAGACTTCTGACCCTTGGAGAGAGACCCTCCCAGACTTCTGACCCTTGGAGAGAGACCACCCAGACTTCTGACCCTTGGAGAGAGACCCTCCCAGACTTCTGACCCTTGGAGAGAGACCCTCCCAGACTTCTGACCCTTGGAGAGAGACCCTCCCAGACTTCTGACCCTTGGAGAGAGACCCTCCCAGACTTCTGACCCTTGGAGAGAGACCCTCTTGGAGAGAGACCCTCCCAGACTTCTGACCCTTGGAGAGAGACCCTCCCAGCCTTCTGACCCTTGGAGAGAGACCCTCCCAGCCTTCTGACCCTTGGAGAGAGACCCTCCCAGACTTCTGACCCTTGGAGAGAGACCCTCCCAGACTTCTGACCCTTGGAGAGAGACCCTCCCAGACTTCTGACCCTTGGAGAGAGACCACCCAGACTTCTGACTCTTGGAGAGAGACCCTCCCAGAATTCTGACTCTTGGAGAGAGACCCTCCCAGACTTCTGACTCTTGGAGAGAGACCCTCCCAGACTTCTGACCCTTGGAGAGAGACCCTCCCAGACTTCTGACCCTTGGAGAGAGACCCACCCAGACTTCTGACCCTTGGAGAGAGACCCTCCCAGACTTCTGACCCTTGGAGAGACCACCCAGACTTCTGACTCTTGGAGAGAGACCCACCCAGACTTCTGACCCTTGGAGAGAGACCCTCCCAGACTTCTGACTCTTGGAGAGAGACCCACCCAGACTTCTGACCCTTGGAGAGAGACCCTCCCAGACTTCTGACCCTTGGAGAGACCACCCAGACTTCTGACTCTTGGAGAGACCACCCAGACTTCTGACTCTTGGAGAGACCACCCAGACTTCTGACCCTTGGAGAGAGACCACCCAGACTTCTGACCCTTGGAGAGAGACCCTCCCAGACTTCTGACTCTTGGAGAGACCACCCAGACTTCTGACTCTTGGAGAGACCACCCAGACTTCTGACTCTTAGAGAGACCAACCAGACTTCTGACTCTTGGAGAGACCAACCAGACTTCTGACTCTTGGAGAGACCACCCAGGCTTCTGACTCTTGGAGAGACCACCCAGACTTCTGACTCTTGGAGAGACCAACCAGACTTCTGACTCTTGGAGAGAGACCACCCAGACGTCTGTGTCGAGGGCAAGGCGTCAGTGAACTACTGACTGTGTGCTGTGGATTACAGTAGCATATAGCTACATTATTCTACTTTTTAAAGGTGTTTCTTCCCTTAAAGATTTTGGACTCAAGGAGCATCGTTGTAAAGCTTGGGACTACGTTAAGAAGAGCTTCGGGGATAAAGAAAACGTGATTTAAACTAAAATGTTAAATAAAAAGGTGTCATGATTGGTTGTTGTGATGTTTTCGCACTTTATAGACCTGTATACATTGTTGCTTGTGCAAAGAAAAATATATTAACGGGGATTTTTTGCAGAAAATCATAATTGAATATCCTGTTCCTCACCCCCTGGAATACTGGAGTGTAACTTGTTCCTCATGCCACATCAAATCGTCTAGTCTAAATGTCGATAAGATGAGAACCTGCAATACCACTCTTTCAGGGATGAACTGTGCGACACTTTCACAATAACAGCAATCCTCAATTAAGAGGATCTGAAGCTATATGAAAATAATAAATGATGTTTCTCCATAGATGTGCTGTGATGATATAGCCTAGTTTGAGTGTTTTGATTTGATAGCTATAACATTTGTTGTACTTAGTATTTAAGGTGGGGAGGAATGGTATACAAATCATTTTTCTGTTGGACTGTCTCATTTAAGAGCAGGCGGTATTATGTAGATTAAACCATGTGATTAAATATGAACGTTGGTGTCATTTTTCTTTTTCAGTCTCAATGCTGGCCTCTTGATAAGCCGTGGATCGACAGTTGAAGTCTTCTATGATGATTAGACTAACCCTGGTGTCACAGGTTCCCAGTCGTAACTGGATAGTTTTCTTTTGAAATTGTTAGACTTTATTTGGACAATTACCAGACTTGGAGCAAATCACTTCCTCCAGACCCTTTTCAGGCTCAAATCAAATCAAGTTTATTTTATATAGCCCTTCGTACATCAAGACTGGGTGGCCAGTCCTCTTCTGGCTGTGCCGGGTGGAGATTATAACAGAACATGGCCAAGATGTTCAAATGTTCATAAATGACCAGCATGGTCAAATAATAATCAGGAGTAAATGTCAGTTGGCTTTTCATAGCCGATCATTAAGAGTTTCTACCGCTCCTGCGGTCTCTAGAGAGTTGAACAGCAGGCTGGGTTGTAAAATAAGGTGTTCTATATTCTGCTTCTAAAATGGGGAAACATTCTATGTTCTACCTTAATGCAAGGGAGTCATTTCCATCTTTTCTAGGAAGCAGGAAAATAACTAGATATTTGACAGACCTGCCTTGTCTGTTTGCCGTCAGGCTGTATTTTTGTGATACTAGCATCACTGTCTTGTAGAATGTGGGCTTTTCAAGGTGTGTCCACTGCACCAGTGTGACCACACTGCAGTATTCTAGTCTGATATTATATTCTTCAATACTTGACAGGAAAACTGAAAATATATCACTAAAAAGTTTTTTATAATTATGTCAATATATTATTTACATTCATTGTGAAATCAAGTGTTACAGACCATGTAAACAATGAATCCCTCCATTCTCCGGTCCCAACCATACACGGTTCCTTAATTTAACCACCCGACTGCTCTGCACTACAAATGTATGACAATATCAAAGTCCCGTAGGGGCGGCGCACAATTGGTCCAGCGCCATCCAGGTTAGGGTAGGCCGTCATTGTAAATAACAGTTTGTTCTTAACTGACTTGCCTGGTTAAATAAAGGGTAAAATATCAAACCTATTGTAAGATGCAGACATGAGTAAGTGTGTGATGAAATGCAGCAGAAAGCTTCTGTCTAGTACATGTAGCATGCTTTGCATGCAGAACGGTCAGGTGGATTACAAAGCAGCTCTTAGTTCCTCTTGCTCTGCGATGATCAGTCATTTGATGAATGGTGCTTGGCAGAGGCCCAATGAGAGAAGAGGAAGATGATGGAGATTATTATGGGTATCCTTAAAGCGCTGCTATGAATCATGGGTAGGGAAAAGGGCCGGGCCAGGTTGGCACGTTAGATAACTGAGCTGATTGAGTGTTGTCCTGAAAGAGTCCTCTTAATGTAGTCTTAATATGTACAGTATCTGGGGGGTTTTTATCCGTTTTTTTGTTGTTGCGTGGAATATGTATAGCTACAATATACACCAATTGTATACAAATTGTCATTGTTAGTATCGTCAACCTAAAGGGCTGTTTTCCTCGGACACAGCTCTCCCTTTTAAAGGTGTTTGTTAGCCCAGGACTAGGCTGAATCCGTGAAACCAGCACTAGTTTGTATTACTCTGAATCAGCACAGCTGGAGGTGTATCTCTGTCTGGGATGTGATTTTGTCTGCTGCGGAGAGAGATAATGCTACGTCTTCTGTTCCTTCTCTACCGTGCCCTTATTGCCCATCTGTTTTCTGTGTGCCGAGCAGCCCAGCAGGCCGTTCTGCAGAAATCCCAGAGTCGCCAGTAAAGTAACCTAGTAGTGCAGCTGGGATGGGAGTGGACTGTTAAGTCATCACACCTTGTACTGTATAAATAGAACCATCAATATATCAACGGAAACAGAGGATATAAAGTATAGAATAACGTTGTTGTTTTTTAAAGTAAATTGTTTTCTAGTCTAGAGAATAATATTGCTAAATTGGGATGTTAGACTACAATGGTGTAACATGAGTTTTAGGGTAACATTGTCCAGGTAACCTACTCTCCCCCTTCTGGAGCTGGGAATAATCCTGGGTTGTGATCATGGAAATGAAAGGAAACCTGGTGGTACTGTCTGAGCCAATAAGAAAGACTTGTTCTCATTAGGTCTGAACACGACCCAGGATAAACACTAGCCTCCAATAGTCTCTGAACCAATAAGACTTGTTCTCATTAGGTCTGAACACGACCCAGGATAAACACTAGCATCCAATAGTCTCTGAACCAATAACACTTGTTCTCATTAGGTCTGAACACGACCCAGGATAAACACTAGCATCCAATAGTCTCTCTCTCTAGAGCAGACTGCACAGACAACCCACCTGGTTCTCCACAGAGTGGACTGGCTCAGCCGTACCGTATCTTTGGAGAAGAAAGGTCTGTCTGTCTGCCCTGAGATAAAGTGGGATTTAGGCCTGTTTAAGATGTAAAAGGTTGTGCAACACACAGACAGAGAGATGGATAGAGACTGACTGAGAGAAGGATAGAGAGAATGAGAGAGGAGAAAGACAGACAGATATGGATAGAGACTGACTGACTGAGAGAAGGATAGAGTGAGAGGAGAGACAGACAGACAGATATGGATAGAGACTGACTGACTGGCTGAAATAAGGATAAAGAGAGGAGAGAGGAGTATAAGAGAGAGGTAAGAAGAGAGTGAGAGAAGGAGAGAGAGACATACACACATATGGATAGAGACTGACTGGCTGACTGACTGAAAGACGGATAGAGGGGAGAGCGGAGGAGAGATAGAGAAGGGGTCAAATATCTTCTGATCAGATGATGTGTCATCTATAGATTAGTGTGGCCAGCAGGGAACACACACCCACTGGCAATACACAAATACATTATACAAGTTTTCTAATTGTTTGAGTGCCAGAAGAGGATGAGAGAGAGGATGACACGAGGGCAGATTTGATTTGCCCGGCTTAACATTCCTTGACTGTATCAATGTGAACCTTCAATACCTTGAAGCAACTCTTTTTAAATATTGATATTTCATGATATTTAATTTTTTTTAAACGGATGTAATATTTAGGCAAGAAGAGTTGCTAATTGTCAGTAAGCTACAGCGGCACAACCTTCGTGACACGGTGGAGATTGGTCTCTGAAGTTAACTGTCACTGATGTAAGATTGAAAGGTTCAGTCTTTTTTCCACTGTTGACTGACTGTGACACTGCTTTGATTTGAAAGCCCAGACTTAACTGTAGCTATGAATAATTCAAGCTTGGGCTCGGAGGGGGGGACTCACTCTAACAGCATAAAGGATTATCACAGACTGTGGTTCCATTGATGGCCACTGGGTGACAGTGTTGCTATTGCACTCAGGTTCACTGCTGTGTCACCAAGCAAGGTTTGAGCTGGGGAAAAACAGAGGCTTGACAATCCAGAGCTCCAGCTTTCCACTGCAGCTCAGATCATGACCGTGTGGGTTTGATCAGCCAGGGGAATAGCCTGGTATATATGTCACAGAGAGTACAGAGCACACAATATCCTCTGTTCTAAACTCGAGCTTTGAATCTGTAACAGCTAGGCCCTCTGCCTGCCTTTGTCTTTTACAGCCTCACATTCTCTCTATCTTCCTCTCTCATTCTCTCTCTCTCATTCTCTATTTTTCCCCCTCATTCTCCCTCTTTCATTCTCTCTCTTTCATTCTCTCTATTCTCCCCCCTCTCTTATTCTCCCTCTTTCATTCATTCTCTCTGTCTCACTCACACCCCTTTGTCTCACTCACACCCCTCCCTGTGAGTTAACCCTGTTGAGTTAAAAATGCAGGTGAGTGACAGGCCCACTGAACTCTGATTCTTCCGTTTCACCCTGCCAGTTCATTTCATATTGACAAATGAGATCCCCGTAAATGGGGCAGCCTTTTCACAGTAATGGGCTTGCTTTGTTGATAATATGTTCCTATAAAATGTGTACTTTGTTCAGTAGAAATAATTGTCTGCAACGACGCAAAACCCAACATGAGATTTATCTTCAATGCTAGTTTGTTGTCATTTGATTGTGTGTGTGTGTAGTTGGATAAATCTCAAGTATGTGCAGGTGGCCTGTGGAGCACGTATAGGTATTGCAAATCATTTTGAAGTTGTTGGAAGTGGTTTAATGCATGCAAATAAGAATATGCAACACATAACACATGCATTACTAGGATCCATTGTTTATCAGTCATAAAAAGCTTAAAGGCTATTAGCAGTGGGTGGCAAACGTTGTTTTTCAGTGAGAAAAAGCTAAAAGGCAGCAGTGGGTGGCAGACAGTTATGAAACATCTTGGGATATCTGATCCGGTATAAAGACTGTTTCTCTCCAAACCTCAGGGTAGAGATGAGCGTCTTCATCAACCCTGAAAGCATGACTCCACGCTCTCATTATTCATTCACAATCCACACAGCTAACAGAATCAGGAGATACAGTGAATCTTTTTAATTCAGTTTATTCGTCAGGTTTTACCCTTCCTGCCAGTGGAACAGATGGTGGGAGCTCTACTGCTTGGGGAGAGGAGGAGAGAGGGAAGAGGAGGAGAGAGGGGAGGAGAGGAGAGAGGGAAGAGGAGGAGGAGAGGAGAGAGGGAAGAGGAGGAGGAGAGAGGGAAGAGGAGGAGGAGAGAGGGAAGAGGAGGAGGAGAGGGAAGAGGAGGAGGAGAGAGGGAAGAGGAGGAGAGATCGAAGAGGAGGAGAGATCGAAGAGGAGGAGAGAGAGGAGAGAGGGAGGAGGAGGAGAGAGGGAGGAGGAGGAGAGAGGGAGGAGGAGGAGAGAGGGGAGAGGAGGAGAGAGGGAAGAGGAGGAGAGAGGGAGGAGGAGGAGAGAGGGAATAGGAGGAGATAGGGGAGAGGAGGAGAGGGAAGAGAGGATAGCACATCCCCAGATTAGCATTCATTCCTTCTCACCTCTCTGTTTCTCTCTTCTCTGCCTCTCTCCCCCTCTCTATCTTCTCACTCTATGCCTATTTTCTGCCTCCTCTCTCTCTCTATCTTTCCCTCCCTCTTCTTTCTCTCTCAGTACGCTACCAGGTTAACGCTCTCAACTCCTTAATAAGGATTTCTCAGGATCATTAGAATTCTTCAAGAGTCTTATCTTCACCTACTCTTAGATCCACCTCTTCAATAGTTCACTGGTTCCAGAGGAGAGGGTTCAACCCCCGTTGTGATCACCAACTAAAACTGGATCCGCTCACTGTACCAAGTATCTTTGAATAAAGGCGTCTGCTAAGTGGCAGTGTGAATGGATGACACAGAAGGTAAAGTATAATTTAGGTGTAAGAAGACCGAATCTGAAATTTGAACATTTAAATGTTCTTAATTGGTATTTTTCTCACAAGCCAATCTACTAATATGGTAACTTATATGATATATTGTATTATAAGCAGGGACAGTACAGTAATCTGGTTGGATCCATAAAAATTACTTCAGCACGGCAGTGACCTTGAGGTGACCACCTACCACACACACACACACACACACCCTCCTCGACTGACTCTCCTCTTCCTCCTCTGCTTCTGCCGTCGCCGGCCTCTTCTCCTCCAATCAGATTGCAGCGTCTCCGTGTCGCGGCACACCATTGGCTGTGTCCGTGTGTCTCTGTGGCTGTGTCCCCTAGTCGCAGCCAGCCAGCCAGAGAGTGTGGGTGGGGGTGTTGAAGATGAGAGAAGTCGCTGAAGTGTAACAGGTCTGTCAGTGAGAAAGTGACGTCTAATCATGACAGAGACCCTGAACAACACCCAACCGTGTGTGTATGTGTGTGGCACTGATCAACACTCACACACAGAGACCAGGCTCAGGTAGAGGCAGATTCTATATGAAATTGAAGGCATCAATCCTAGTCAGTGAGAACTCTCTCTCTTTCCCTCTTCTCTCTTTCTAGACCTCTTATCCTCTTCAGGCTCACCTGATATTTGACGCTTGTTTCTCTAGGTCTCAGACCTGGGTTTATTTACTATTTGTAATGATTTAAAATACTTTATCTGTGCTTGATTGAACTTGTCTGTTGCAATGGAACCGATGGAAAAGTCCCGGTACTCCAGACAGGCTAAAGAAACACTCAAAGTATTGGAAAGATTTCAAAAAGTATTTGAACCCAAGTGTGCTCCTCTCTCTATCTGGACCTGAGCGGTGATGTGACAGATGGCCAATGTGAATCAAAGGGAAGCATGTGCCAAAACTGAGAGAATGTTGCCTTACCTCTCCTAGACCCACTCTGGTTCTCCTAGACCCACTCTGGTTCTCCTAGACCCACTCTGGTTCTGAGTATCTTACCTTACCTCTCCTAGACCCACTCTGGTTCTCCTAGACCCACTCTGGTTCTGAGTATCTTACCTTACCTCTCCTAGACCCACTCTGGTTCTCTTAGACCCACTCTGGTTTTCCTAGACCCACTCTGGTTCTGAGTATCTTACCTTACCTCTCCTAGACCCACTCTGGTTCTGAGTATCTTGCCTTACCTCTCCTAGACCCACTCTGGTTCTGATTATCTTGCCTTACCTCTCCTAGACCCACTCTGGTTCTGATTATCTTGCCTTACCTCTCCTAGACCCACTCTGGTTCTGAGTATCTTGCCTTACCTCTCCTAGACCCACTCTGGTTCTGAGTATCTTGCCTTACCTCTCCTAGACCCACTCTGGTTCTGAGTATCTTGCCTTGAGCTCTCCTAGAGCCATCCGTCCCTCCCTCCCTCTACATCCCCCCCCCCCCCCTCACTCCCTCTCCTCTCCACCTCCCCCTCCCATCCCCCCCACTCTCCACCTCCCTCTCTCCCTACCTCCCCTCTCCAGGCAATTCTCATATGATGTCCTTTGATAGAGACCACAGGGTTTGAGATGCTGATATGCCTCATCATCACATACAGTGTATTAGTACTGAGGCAGTAGACAGAGATGACCAACAATATCTGTGAATTTCTGGGCCTAAAGCTGAGACCATGCACCACTACACCAGGGCTGTGTCCCAAATAGCAACCTATTAATACCTTATGTTGTACCCTATGTAGTCCCTATGGGTCGTGGATGAAAGTAGTGCACTATGTAGAGAATAGGGTTCCATTTGGGACATAGTCCAAGGGTTTTTTTGTTTAGTGGGGAAGACATAATCTCAGAACCGTATTACCAGAGCTTTCAATGGGTTTTTTTAGGGGGTGGGGGATTTTTAGCAATGAAAAAGGTTTATTGATTTTCTCAGCAACTAGTGTAAAATTAAATGTGGTGGTTTTCCGGTGAACTCACCAGTTTAGACCAGTTCAGACCAGTTCCTCTATTTGTCACTCCTGCTGAACTTCAAAGATCTGTAGTACTGTGTGTGTATGTATGGTTTTACTTTCCTTGTGGGGACCAGAAGTCCTAAAAAGGCAACTGGGGACATTTCACCGGTCCCCACAAGGAAAAGGGCTATTTTAGGCTTAGGGGTTAGGTTGAGTAGGGTGAGCTGCAGCATTAGGTCTCTATGGATCCAAAATCCATCTGTGCCTTGGGCCTTACTATGGTAATAAATAGGGCTCGGAGCAACCAGTCCGTCGCCTGCCCAACTCGGTCTCTCTCTCTCAAGATCATCTCACAGGAGCATCAAATGCCAAAAAAAGAGTGTCTGGGAAAAATCTTTCTTCCTTCCTAAAAATCAGTCATCATTGGAGCTGGGCTGAAGACTACAGTTGTGGGTCTCTGGATCCAGAATCTATCTGTGTTCAGCCTGGCTGTGATGGTTATGTATGTGTAGCTCCGGGCCTGTGGATCCTTCCGTGCTTCTAGCCTCGCTGTGGTAGAATAGAATATAAGCCTCAGAGAGACTCGGTCTCACAGGAACGCCCATCCCATCTCCCAGCAGCCCCATGACTCATGGTCCCCTCCTCCTCCTCTTTTATGTTGGGACTGCCAGACAGAGGATCTGAGAAGAGATAGAAGAATACCCATAATTCCTCTCTTCCTCCTAAAAGTCTTGGGATTATGCGTCTGGATTTAACTGCTGTTGTGTGGTCTAATTTGGTCTAACAACACTGTCTGTTAGATGGCTTTGATTGTTATCAGTAGTGAAAGACACATTCAGAAAAGGTCTGTAGATGTCTAGACTGTGTAGTTCTAATTTTAAAAAACACCATTGGAGCACCAAGGGTTGGCTACAATGGAATCTTGATTTCCTGTTTGAATTCTCAGAGTGAATATGAGTCTTAAGAACTGTGGTAAAGCTAGAATGGCCACAGTAGAAAGGCTTATTTTCCATCCTTCCACTCTGTAATGGTTAAATAAACACTCGTTCTACAGCAGTTGTGCTCGCCACAAGCCATTATAGTTGTTTATCTGAAGTGCTTTTTCTGAGTGGTATGATGCTTTTGTTCGTTTAACCAATTCTATTCAATTTGTCTGAAATCAAATAATGAATTTGACAGATCAGTGTGATTCTTTATTATTATTTTTTTGAATGAAAGCTTCTTAATTGCTTTGAACACCTCATGCGCATTCCCATTGTATAGTGGTGGGTGCACTGTAGTGTTGGCAGCCTATCAGAAGAGTTGGGGGCATGGCCTATCGGGCATGGCTTTCAGTTTGTTATTTTTGGCCACCCGTGAGAGTGAATGTTATTCCAGGTAACGTGAGATGGTCACCATTTGGTTACAACATCGTAACCAGTTCATGTGAAAGTATTATGTAAAGGTGTTTGGAATCATTATTTCATGTTATGGAACCAACTTAATATCTTGAGTTGCTAGTAACCCAAGAAACCCAAGAAATTTGGATAGGTAATTCCAAACTGAGAAAAACTTGGCATATATATATTAGTTAGTATTCATGTTATTTATTGTTAAACCAAAAGGAAAAATGAAGTTGAGTGTTGAATGAAATAGGATGCAACTTGAAATATAGGTCAATCAAATATAACAGTTGGCATTGAATCATATATTCGGTTTCAACAGAGAAAGCATAACTCATTTACTTGTAACCAGTTGACACAATTTTCTTATTAGGTTGATCCAAAGAGTCCTTTTTAATTAGGTTGATCCAAAGAGTCCTTTTTAATTAGGTTGATTCATAGAGTCATTGTTTTATTAGGTTGATTCATAGTCATTGTTTTATTAGGTTGATCCAAAGAGTCATTTTTAATTAGGTTGATTCATGGAGTCATTGTTTTATGAGGTTGATTCATAGAGTCATTGTTTTACAGTGTGGCACATATGCTAGTGTTAGATGTTAGCCGGGCCAGCTTGGGCTGCATGTTACTCCAGCCATGAGTTTTGTACCATTACGTGGTCACACGTAACAGTGTAGGAATTTACATAAAATATCACTCCACCAACACACACTCTCTTAATGTACAGAACACTTACTGTCCTCAACTGTTATGAATAAAGCATTGAACTAGGAGTAGCAAGACCCTGGATACAACATCAATATGGATTAGGGAGAGAGTGTGTGTGGTGCATGTGTGTGCGTATGTGTACGTGCGTGTGTGTATGTGTGTGTGTAGCCGTTGGGCCTGTTTCCCTCCTCCTGCTGCTTCCTATTCTACATTATGTAATAATGTTTTTGTTTGTGCATCTCTCAGAGGCATTAACCCACAATGCACCATGGTGATACCTCAGTCGGACAACCCTCCAGAGTGTCTGAGACTCTAGTTTTGTGAAATAAGGCCCAACTACCAGGCGGGGCCCAAAAAGTAGACCTTTCTCACCTTGGTCCTTCCTATAGCTACTTCTGTTCCTCTTCTTTTAACAACGTAACCGTTCGTTTTGTGTGTCAGCCTAAGCCTGTAAGTCCCTGTAAAGCCACTGGGATTCTTTTTCTTTTTTAAATATTGTTTTTATTTGACCCTTACACCAAACCACATATCGATTGATTGTTTACTAACAGCCTTGGGGACGTTTAGAGGTACAGACCACTGTATGTATGGGTACTATATTACCTGACCTACGCATGTTGATGCTCTATAATTAACCAATAAGACACCTCGGGGGTTTGTGGTATATGGTCAATATACCACGGCTAAGGGCTGTTCATACGTGCCAAGCAACGCGGAGTGTCTGGATACAGCCATTAGCCGTGGTATATTGGCCATATGCCACAAACCCCTGAGGTGTCTTATTGCTATCATAAACTGGTTACCAACGTAATTAGAGCAGGAAAAACAAATGTTTTGTCATACGCGTGGTATACGGTCTGATATACCACAGCTGTCAGCCAATCAGTATTCAGGGTTTAAACCACCCAGTCTATAATTCAGCCTAAGGGCCCTATTCATATTTATACAAGAGCCTGTATATGAGATAAAACTAAGGGCCCAGTCTACAACCACTGACCGGTTTCCAGGGCATGAGTAGATATGTTTATTTAAATGTACACTTATACACACAAACACCTTTCTGTTGATGACACTGTGGCTGACTTTGTCTTTGTTACATTACAAAGCCCTTTAACTCAGGGGGGGGGGGGGGGCGCTCTCACCTGCCTGCAGTAACTTTTACATCTGTATAAGGGTTAGAGTACCTAGGTGACCTATTCTGTTAGTTCAAACCAATCACTGAGCCTTGCTCAAGGGTAGAGGAGGGAAAGGAGAGTGGCACACTTGGGATTTGGAGCTTGAGACATTCGCCTTGATCGCGACCTGCATGCAGATTCTTTGAAATCTTTCAAATACTTTGAGCCTTTGCTCTATCCTACCTGGAGTGCCAAATGAGGTCACAGCTGTGGGACTATTTTATTGGTTCCATTAAACCAGTCAAACTCAATGAAGAATATGGTAAAGGATTTCACATACTATTTGAATGCAGGACTGTCTTCATCACAACCTATCACAGCAGCCATCCAGCTAGTTAGCCAGCTATTCAGCCATCCATCTATCTATCCAGTCAGCCAGCCAGTCATTTTCAGTCAGTCAGACAGTCATTTCCAGCTCGTCATTTTCAGTCAGTCAGTCAGCCACCCAGTCATTTTCAGCCAGCCAGCCAGTCATTTTCAGTCAGTTAGTCAGCCAGCCAGCCAGTCATTTTCAGTTAGTCAGCCAGCCAGCCAGTCATTTCCAGCTAGTCATTTTCAGTCAGCCAGCAAGTCAGCCAGCCACCAAGCCAGTCAGAGATGATGTGCTGTGCTGTGCGGTATTGCTGAAGCAGAGCAGTGGTATGATTGTCTAATTATGAAACAGCTTCAGCACATTTGCTATCAGGTGACCATGAATGTTATGAGTGTGTAATTGCCTTCTGACTTCAAAGCCTTGCTACCCATCTGTTCTCAGTGGCTCACATAAATGAGATGAGGGGGTTATGTAAAAGGGAGAGAGGAGAAAGAAAAATTCAGCTCGGACAGAGAGACTAACAGGGGAAAGAAAAACATACAAATGTCCTTTTAGTCAATTATGCTCCTGATGATGTTGAATGTTTAACGTCAGCCAACGAAATGAGGAAGACATCTCATTGAGAGTAAATGCTGCCTTGAAATACATGGTGTGGTAAAATAGCACAGTATTAATAGACGTCTTGCACTGCCAGTCATCACACGGTAGTTCCAGAGAAACCATACCATCATATGTAGGAGGAGCATGCTGTCCAACACATTAGCCAATGAAAAACAAGCTTTTTTTTTGTACAAGAGTTTTGTGAATGAAAAGAGAGCAGTGTATCGATCTACGTGACTTCAAAGAAGGCCAGCCTACTTTCTGGTAAAGAATGCAGCGATGTGTACTGAACCTGTAGTACACTATGGTAAACTGCATCTAATGACTTTAATAAATTGGCAGCTGCATTCATGGTGATGATGATGTGATCCCAATGACTTTATTAATCCAGAGCTCTGATGATGTCATCATTATTAAGTGTACTTGTATTCAATACTAAAAGGTGAATAAGAGTAAGTCTGATTGAAAATCTATGATGAATTCAACCGCATTTTTTTTTTAGCATCATATTGCTGTATTATAAATACCTTAGGTTAGGTATAAATCCCTGTCATTCGTGTCTGGATTGATTTATCTTTTTTATCCTTGAGAGAGTCTGGAAAAATGCACGGAAGGCTGAACAAAATTAATACCATTATCAAATAAAATGTTTTCAGTCTGAGATTGAAGGACTGCCCCTCAAAACCAACTAATCCCTTTGAAAACGGCCTGTGTTGAATCGGTATGTGTCCAACATTTGTTCTAGTGTCAATTGACTACAAAGTGAAAATAGGATAATTTTTCTTCGTAAAATCAGTCTCGTCTAAAATGGAGTTCGGAACCTCAGTGTGTCACAACGACTAAATGGAAGGTTGGGTTTGGATTACAATTATGTCAACAAATGATGCCCCCTTTTGCCAAGCTCCACGTGGAAATCGCCCTTCCGCCCACCTCGCTTCCCTTCATTGAATGGGGGCTCTGTTGTTTCATCGCCCCCAACCAACGCTTTCAAAGGATCAAGGCTGTTTGAGACTGAAAAGCTCTATACAGATTGACCACGCAATGCATGTTTCCAGCAGGATGCACAAGCTAAAACTATGGTTTTCATGCCCTGTCGAAGGACCCTA
Organism: Salvelinus fontinalis; assembly: GCF_029448725.1. Taxonomy (NCBI): domain Eukaryota; kingdom Metazoa; phylum Chordata; class Actinopteri; order Salmoniformes; family Salmonidae; genus Salvelinus; species Salvelinus fontinalis. The sequence continues at coordinate 13,958,068 of NC_074666.1, read as the reverse complement.
TAATGCATAATAAGTGGTTGGAATTCAGTATACTGGTAGCTAGACCATAGACTGCTGGTTATGTATATTTTGATAATCATTATCATAGCTGATGTTAGCTAGCTAGACGCCTAACTAGCTAGTTAGCTACCTGGCTAATATTAGCCTACCTCCTATACAACTTGGATTTGGCTTGGAAACACGATAACATTTTAAAAAATAACACAAATAGTAGGAAAACCTTTTGTCATGATTGTGACGTCCCCCGATTGACTTTAGGTGCAGCATAACTTTAGCCAGCTATCTAAAATTGAGGGAACCACTGTATTTGAAATTTGTTTATTAACATTGGATAAAAGTACAGACTTGGAGCTTCAAAATGGTATATAACACACTGCAATTGGAGGAGCAATGGGATAGTAATGCTGCTTTGAAAGTTGATAAACTTGTAACCTCACTTTTGAGAAATGGCCCTTGAAAAGTTTGAGTGGGTGAATGGAAAGCGAATCAGCTAATCGAGCAGATTTGTTGCCACTCAATACTTTTTTGCGTGGCTGATTGGGCTGCACTAGGAGATAGTAAACCAGCGACCAGTGCTCCAGTGTTGTGCCTGCCGACTTCAAGTGCTTGAGATACTGGGTATCATCGTTGTGTCGCCGGCGGTAACTACATGGCCATTTTGTGTAGGATAGAAGCCTACATAAGTAATAACTAATGGTGATAACCATCTAGATGTCACTTTGATACATAGACTACATACAGTTTACTAGTCAATGGGGAGGGCATGAATGACAACACCGGGAAACAGTGCCCTTTGCTCCCCTTGACAAGCACTAGTGTCCGGCAACTGTGTGGGAAGTAGCTACCTAGTAGCCAATATCAGGGTGACAGTCACAGTGAGCACACACACACAACACATGAAGCAACAGTACACCCATCATCAGTACTTTTAATAAAAAATAAACAATTGTCAGTTTAATAACAAAAACATGTGAAAGATTGTGTAAAACTAACAGTGAAATATGATTCAGACTCATCCTCTGGCTTCGAAACAGAAGTCCAAACTCTCATAGTATGGTAGCTCAATGTACAGTAGTTGCATGGTAAGAGACTAAGAAACAGCTCAATCAAAACCGTCTAACTCTAACCTAGTCTAACTCTAACCTATAGCAGAGCGCAACTTTCCTTTCGATAGCCACTCGCCCATACTCCGGTCGGCATATTGGGATGCAGCTACCTCCTTATCGAACATACACGTAGCTAGCGAGCCAGACAGCTAACTAGCTAGCACGCTTTAACTTACAATGAAAAAGACATTCTGACAAAATGAGAAACATATAACTGAAAATGTAGCTAGACTCTTACCCGTCCGTATACATGGTTGAATTCTTTGGCTAGACTCTTACCCGTCCATATACATGGTTGAATTCTTTGCGGCCATGGATGCCCTTAGTTTGAAGATGTAGGGGTTTTATACAACAGCCTTCTGCATTCTCTTTTCGACTCCCTCCGCATTTCCAATCAAACATAAAATATTTATCTATCTCCTTCTCATACTACTCTTCTACCGGGTATTACACTAATTTCAAAACTTGGTTGACTTCTTCCGTGACAATAACACTGTTTATCTCAGTTTCTTCCCGATCACTGTCATCAGAAGGCTACAATGTCTGGTTCAATTCAAATGTTTTGTACTTAAAGCTGCAATATGTAACCTTTTGGGGCGACCAAACAACATTCACAGAAATGTGAGTTATAGATCTGTCATTCTCATTGAGTCTAAGCAGTATATCTGTTCAATGTGCGCTATTACTATGCTTCCTGTTGTTAATTAAGTTTATTTTTTGCATCTTTTACCCCTCTTTTGTGAAGAAGCGACTCCGGGATGCTGGCCTTTTAGACTGAGTTGCAAAGAAAAATAATGTCTCTGTCCTGTGTGTAACAGATGTGAAATGGCTAGCTAGTTAGCGGTGGTGCGCGCTAATAGCATTTCAATCGGTTACGTCACTCGCTTTGAGACCTTGAAGTAGTGGTTCCCCTTGCTCTGCAAGGGCCGCAGCTTTTGTGGAGCGATGGGTAACGATGCTTCGTGGGTGACTGTTGTTGATGTGTGCAGAGGGTCCCTGGTTCGCGCCCGTGTCGGGGCGAGGGGACGGTCTAAAGTTATACTGTTACATGTGTTTGTGTTCTTTTGCCCATCTTAATCTTTTATTTTTATTGGCCAGTCTGAGATATGGATTTATCTTTGCAACTCTGCCTGGAAGGCCAGCTTCCCGGAGTCGCCTTTTCACTGTTGACGTTGAGACTGGGGTTTTGCAGGTACTATTTAACGAAGCTGCCAGTTGAGGACTTGTGAGGTGTCTGTTTCTCAAACTAGACACTCTAATGTGCTTGTCCTCTTGCTCAGTTGTGCACCGGGGCCTCCCACTCTTTCTATTCTGGTTAGAGCCAGTTTGCGCTGTTCTGTGAAGGGAGTAGTGCACAACGTTGAACGAGATATTCAGTTTCTTGGCAATTTCTCGCATGGAATAGCCTTCATTTCTCAGAACAAAAATAGACTGATGAGTTTCAGAAGAAAGGCCGTTGTTTCTGGCCATTTTGAGCCTGTAATCGAACCCACAAATGCTGATGCTTCAGATACTCAACTAGTCCAAAGAAGGCCAGTTTTATTGCTTCTTTAATCAGTACAACAGTTTTCAGCTGTGCTAAAACAATTTCAAAAGGGTTTTCTAATGATCAATTAGCCTTTTAAAATGATCAACTTGGATTAGCTAACACAATGTGCCATTGGAACACTGGAGGGATGGTTGCTGATAATGGACCTCTCTCCATTGTAGATATTCCATAAAAAATCAGCCGTTTCCAGCTACAATAGTCATTTACAACATAAACAATGTCTACACTGTATTTCTGATCAATTTGATGTTATTTTAATAGACAGAAAAATTGCTTTTCTTTCAAAAACAAGGACATTTCTAAGTGATTCCAAACTTTTGAACAGTAGTGTACATTGCAATTATTCTCGAGTGAGTGGCCGTTCATGTGCAAAGGATTAGCATTTCAATGAATATAATTATCCACTGTGTGTAGTGAATCCATTTTGTATTTCCCTCTCTTTCTCAGTCCCCACCCCTTTTCTTTGTCCACCAAGCCGTCATATCGGCTTGTCCGCTAGGAACTTCATGTAGTAACCCAAATATCTACTGTTTGTTTGTTATGTAATTCTGTGTGATTATTTAGTTAGTAAATAAATAATTAAGCCAATTTGTATATTGCTGATTCATGATTTAGGCTGGGGTTTGTGCAGATATCCAAGGGTTTGCGACATTCAGTAATGAGAACTGATGAGGTAATAATTAAGTAATTAAAGACTGTAATTGATCAGATATTAAAATGTCTGAAGAATTATATTCGAAAAAAAAATAAAAAATCTCAACATTTTCCGTGGTGCCCTGACTTCCTAGTTAATTCATGTTTACATGATTAGTTTAATCACGTAATATTTAAATCTAGACAACTGATTTGATATAAATAAGTCTTCACATTTAATGATAGTCCAGACCCGACAGGTGTGGTGAGTCTCTTACCACTCATTGGGGCGGTTTTCTCTGACGCAGATTAAGGGCTCTGTTCAGTCAGATCCGCTTTAGCCGACATCCGTATAGTGGTTGTTTTGGCGGTGTTGGAGGTGGAACTGCATTAGTGGTCCAATCCACAAGTGGCTCAAGGCATTATACCTAAAGCAGACGGTCACATTAACGGAAATCACACTAAACTCTCTGACACCACCAAAACACCCCTGACACCGCCAAACCGCTCTGACACCGCCAAACCGCTCTGACACCGCCAAACTGCTCTGACACCACCAAAATACATCTGACACCACCAAACCGTTCTGACACCGCCAAATCATTCTGACACCACCAAAATACATCTGACACCACCAAACCGCTGTGACACCGCCAAATCATTCTGACACCACCAAAATACATCTGACACCACCAAAACGTCTCTGACACCGACCGCCAAACCATTCTGACACCACCAAAACACAGAGCTATATGGAATTGTTTTAATTAAGGTCATACCAAGGATAATTTTGCTATTAGATTCTGAATTTTAAGACCAATTGAAAAATCCCCCAAAAATATATACAACAATTGAAAAATCCCCCAAAAATATATACAACAATTGAAATATCCCCCCAAAATATATACAACAATTGAAATATCCCCCAAAAATATATACAACAATTGAAATATCTAAAGGACGTTCTGAAGTGTCTGTTCAATATCTGAGACATAAGAAAGATCAACCCCTTATTTTTGGCACTAAACAGTCTCCATAAACTCCATAAACCGGGGGCAAACTGCGTGCCCTCCAGGACACCTACAGCACCCGATGTCACAGGAAGGCCAAAAAGATCATCAAGGACAACAACCACCCGAGCCACTGCCTGTTCATCCTAATATCATCCAGAAGGCGAGGTCAGTACTGGTGCATCAAAGCTGGGACTGAGAGACTGAAAAACAGCTTCTATCTCAAGGCCATCAGACTGTTAAATAGCCATCACTAGCACATTAGAGGCTGCTGTCCTGTATACATAGACCTGGAATCACTGCCACTTTAATAAATGGAACAACAGTCACTTTTAATAATGTCACTTTAATAATGTTTACATATCTTGGACTACTCATCGCATATGTATACACTGTATTCTATAGTATTCTACAGTATCTTAGTCTATGCCGCTCTGACATTGCTCGTCCATATATTTATATATTCTTAATTCCATTCCTTTACTAGATTTGTGTGTGTTAGGTATTTGTTGTGAAATTGTTAGATATTACTTGTTAGATATTGCTGCACGGTCGGAACTAGAAGCACAAGCATTTCGCTACACCCACACTACATTTGCTAAACACTTGTATTTGACCAATAACATCTGCTAAACACGTGTATTTGACCAATAACATCTGCTAAACACGTGTATTTGACCAATAACATTTGCTAAACACGTGTATTTGACCAATAACATCTGCTAAACACGTGTATTTGACCAATAACATCTGCTAAACACGTGTATTTGACCAATAACATCTGCTAAACACGTGTATTTGTATTTGAATAACTTTTTGTGTTTACACATGGCATTTCATCTCCTTTGTCCTGCTCTTCTTTTTAACCACTAAGATAATTATACAATATTATTGGGTTACATTTTACTTTACGGTACAGAAATTACCAGGTATTTCATTACCAAATAAATGGTAAAATGGTAATCACACAGTAATAACATATGAATGGCTTGTTAATGTCATTTAGGATTCACCCAACAAGCACCACTACTAGGCAAGTACAAAATATATGGAATTCTGTGTTGAATATGAATTAGCCAGTCAGGATATTTAAACTCAGCGTTTCCTATGTGGCTCAGTTGGTAGAGCATGGCACTTGCAACATCTGGGTTGTGGGTTCAATTCCCACGGGGGACCAGTACAAACAAAAATATGAAAATGTATGCACTCACTACTGTAAGTGGCTCTGGATAAGAGCGTCTGCTAAAATGACTCACTAGTCTAAGTGGCTCTGGATAAGAGAGTCTGCCAAATGACTCACTACTGTAAGTGGCTCTGGATAAGAACGTCTTCTAAATGACTCACTACTGTAAGTGGCTCTGGATAAGAGCGTCTGCTAAATGACTCACTACTGTAAGTGGCTCTGGATAAGAGAGTCTGCTAAATGACTCACTACTGTAAGTGGCTCTGGATAAGAGCGTCTGCTAAATGACTCACTAGTCTAAGTGGTTCTGGATAAGAGCGTCTGCTAAATGACTCACTAGTCTAAGTGGCTCTGGATAAGAATGTCTGCTAAATGACTCACTAGTCTAAGTGGCTCTGGATAAGAGAGTCTGCCAAATGACTCACTACTGTAAGTGGCTCTGGATAAGAACGTCTTCTAAATGACTCACTACTGTAAGTGGCTCTGGATAAGAGCGTCTGCTAAATGACTCACTACTGTAAGTGGCTCTGGATAAGAGAGTCTGCTAAATGACTCACTACTGTAAGTGGCTCTGGATAAGAGCGTCTGCTAAATGACTCACTAGTCTAAGTGGTTCTGGATAAGAGCGTCTGCTAAATGACTCACTAGTCTTAATGTAAAATGTATGCCAGGTTGCTCTGCTATTCCCCTTAGCTGCCAGATAAACCAACACTATACCAGTCCTAGAATAATAGCACTGGAACAACAGGATGACATAGAGCCACTAAAGCAACTCCCAACTATTCTCATTGTTTGGTTGACTTGTATAAATAAATCAGACCAATGTACAGTGTCAGGGGACGGCCCTAAAAATGGTCAAAAGACTCCAGCAACCCTAGTCATAAGACTGTTCTCTCTTCTACCGCACGGCAAGCGGTACCGGAGCGCCAAGTCTAGGTCCAAAAGGCTTCTTAACAGCTTCTACCCCCCCAAGCAATAAGACTCCTGAACAGCTAACCAAACGGCTACCCAGACTATTTGCATTGTCCCCGCCCCCTCTTGTACGCTGCTGCTACTCTCTGTTTATTATCTACGCATAGTCACTTTAACTCTACCTACATGTACATATTACCTCAATTACCTTGACTAACCTGTTCCCCCGCACATTGACTCTGTACCAGTACCCCCTGTATATAGCCTCCACATTGACTCTGTACCGGTACCCCCTGTATATAGCCTCCACATTGACTCTGTACCGGTACCCCCTGTATATAGCCTCCACATTGACTCTGTACCAGTACCCCCTGTATATAGCCTCCACATTGACTCTGTACCAGTACCCCCTGTATATAGCCTCCACATTGACTCTGTACCAGTACCCCCTGTATATAGCCCCCACATTGACTCTGTACCAGTACCCCCTGTATATAGCCTCCACATTGACTCTGTACCGTTACCCCCTGTATATAGCCTCCACATTGACTCTGTACCAGTACCTCCTGTATATAGCCTCCACATTGACTCGGTACCAGTGCCCCCTGTATATAGCCTCCACATTGACTCTGTACCAGTACCCCCTGTATATAGCCTCCACATTGACTCAGTACCAGTACCCCCTGTATATAGCCTCCACATTGACTCAGTACCAGTACACCCTGTATATAGCCTCCATATTGACTCGGTACCAGTACCCCCTGTATATAGCCTCCACATTGACTCTGTACCAGTACCCCCGTGCATAGCCTCCACATTGACGCTGTACCGGTACCCCCTGTATATAGCCTCCACATTGACTCTGTACCGATACCCCCTGTATATAGCCTCCACATTGACTCTGTACCAGTACCCCCTGTATATAGCCTCCACATTGACTCTGTACCGGTACCCTCTGTATATAGCCTCCACATTGACTCTGTACCAGTACCCCCTGTATATAGCCTCCACATTGACTCTGTACCGTAACACGCTGTATATAGCCTCCACATTGACTCTGTACCAGTACCCCCTGTATATATCCTCCACATTGACTCAGTACCAGTACCCCCTGTATATAGCCTCCACATTGACTCAGTACCAGTACCCCCTGTATATATCCTCCACATTGACTCAGTACCAGTACCCCCTGTATATAGCCTCCACATTGACTCTGTACCAGTACCCCCTGTACATAACCTCCACATTGACTCAGTACCAGTACCCCCTGTATATAGCCTCCACATTGACTCTGTACCGGTACCCCCTGTATATAGCCTCCACATTGACTCTGTACCGGTACCCGCTGTATATAGCCTCCACATTGACTCTGTACCAGTACCCCCTGTATATAGCCTCCACATTGACTCTGTACCAGTACCCCATGTATATAGCCTCCACATTGACTCTGTACCAGTTCCCCCTGTATATAGCCTCCACATTGACTCTGTACCAGTACCCCCTGTATATAGCCTCCACATTGACTCAGTACCAGTACCCCCTGTATATAGCCTCCACATTGACTCAGTACCAGTACCCCCTGTATATAGCCTTCACATTGACTCAGTACCAGTACCCCCTGTATATAGCCTCCACATTGACTCAGTACCAGTACCCCCTGTATATAGCCTCCACATTGACTCTGTACCAGTACCCCCTGTATATAGCCTCCACATTGACTCTGTACCAGTACCCCCTGTATATAGCCTCCACATTGACTCTTTACCAGTACCCCCTGTATATAGCCTCCACATTGACTCTGTACCAGTACATTTACATTACATTTAAGTCATTTAGCAGACGCTCTTATCCAGAGCGACTTACAAATTGGTGCATTCACCTTATGAAATCCAGTGTTACAACCACTTTACAATAGTGCATCAAATCAATTTTCTCTCCCTCTGACATTTTAATCAGGATCTTGTTGTACTGGGTTTAATTTTCCACATCCTCATTCACATCCCCTTTACAGACCTTGGATCAGCTCCCCTCCCCCAATTCTAACCTTAACCATTAGAGGGGAAAATGTGAATCTGACCCAAGATCAGTGATTAGGGGCAACTTTCCTGCCTTGGAAATGCTACGCTACTTCCATGCCCATTTGTACTCCCAGTTATTACTGCGGTGATCTGTCATACCCTGTGTCCTATGGCATCCGCTTAATTTTGATGTCACTTTAGATGACTTGTTTGTGGCTTGTTGTAGATATTTATGGCGTTTGTAAAGGTCAGGCTGCCAGGGCAGCAGTCCAAGAAGTAGCCTATAAATGCTTTGAGATGTGGTATACCTCTGTCAGGGGAACATGAATTTGGACTTCTGTCATGTTATCCTGTGTTTTTCTAAGTTGGCCACTGTGTCACCATAGCTAGCATGGCTGTATAGTTGTAATGAGCGCTCTCACCATTTCTTCCCAAAACACAATATCACCATGGTTTGAGTCCTGCTGAGTTTACTTTCACTACTCTGGCATATCCTACATGTTCTAGGCTACAGTATATGATGTTGTCCCTTCCCCAGAGTACACTATCACCATGTACGACACCAAGAGTAGAGAGCTCCGCTGGAATGCCACCTACTTCGACTACGCCTCCACGGTGCCTGACGACGACACCAAATACAGTAAGACATGCTTTTACATCTCTCCATAGCGACAGTGAATGTAGGCTATGTATGTGAGAGACTGAGTTGTTTGCGATATGCTGTCTGGTAGGGCTGTGATGATGCCAGTATCACAATATATTTTCCACGGCAAAAATGAAAACAGTAAGCAGATGTAACTCTTTGGTCCTGTAAGAACCTGCAGGATGTAACATATTGTGTGCTACAGCTTGGAAAAGAAATACCTCTGATTCTGGATGACAACAATGATTTTTGTTTCCAACATCAGGGCTGTTTTTCTAAAGAAGTTAAATCCGCTTCTTGTTTTTGTTTTCTTGCCATGATACTAACGTGTATTGTGTTACTGATATCGTCCCGGCCCTGCTCTCTGGTTGAAAGCATATCTCATGCTACATAGATCCAGAGAGATGATTTTCTACTGTCATTATCCTCACAACATATTACTATTGAACATCATCCAATATCAAGGAAACTAATATTAAATATCCTCTCTCTCCTCACGTTTCTCTTTCCCTCTCTACCTCTCTTTCTATATGTGTATTATCCACCTCACGTCATCGTTCACATAGTTGCAATGATGCAATACATACACCCAGTTTACCTAACCCCCCCTCTCCCCCTCCCCTTATAGAGATGGCCCACTTTGTCTCCAATGGTGACGGGCTGGTGGTGACAGTGGACAGTGAGTCGGGTGACGTCCAGTGGATCCAGAATTACAACTCCCCCGTGGTGGCCATGTACATATGGCAGCGCGAGGGCCTGTGCAAGGTGCCGCTCACCAACGTCGCTGTGGAAACGCTGCGCTACCTCACCTTCATGTCAGGCGAGGTGGGCCGCATCACGCAGTGGAAGTATCCCTTCCCCAAGGAGAAGAAGCCCAAGAACAAGCTCATGTAAGTAGACTGTGTGATCGACAGTGGCTTTTCTTTAGTTACTCGGCTATGGAGGCCGCAAAACCCTGACTTAAAATATGACTTTGTAGGTGGCTTATGCTTTCATAGAAAAACACAGACAATTGTATATAGCCTCCACATTGACTCAGTACCAGTACCCCCTGTATATAGCCTCCACATTGACTCTGTACCAGTACCCCCTGTATATAGCCTCCACATTGACTCTGTACCAGTACCCCCTGTATATAGCCTCCACATTGACTCTGTACCAGTTCCCCCTGTATATAGCCTCCACATTGACTCTGTACCAGTACCCCCTGTATATAGCCTCCACATTGACTCTGTACCAGTACCCCCTGTATATAGCCTCCACATTGACTCTGTACCGGTACACCCTGTATATAGCCTCCACATTGACTCTGTACCGGTACCCCCTGTATATAGCCTCCACATTGACTCTGTACCAGTACCCCCTGTATATAGCCTCCACATTGACTCTGTACCGGTACCCCCTGTATATAGCCTCCACATTGACTCTGTACCAGTACCCCCTGTATATAGCCTCCACATTGACTCTGTACCATTTTTTTTTTTACTTATCTATTTTTTACTTAACACTAATTTTTCTTAAAACTGCATTGTTGGTTAAGGGCTTGTAAGTAAGCATTTCACTGTAAGGTCTACACCTGTTGTATTCGGGGCATGTGACAAATACAATTTGATTTGATTTGTAAGGAAAGAGGAAAATCTCCTCTCTTCTCTTCTAACCTATATAAATCCTAGACCTCCCTCCCTCCCTCCCTCTCGCCCTCCCTCCCTCCCTCTCGCCCTCCCTCCCTCCCTCTCGCCCTCCCTCCCTCCCTCCCTCCCTCCCTCCCTCCCTCCCTCCCTCCCTCCCTCCCTCCCGCCCTCCCTCCCTCCCTCCCTCCCTCCCTCCCTCCCTCCATCCTTATCTCCTTTCCCATTAATTTGCAAATACCTGAACAATGATGCTGCAACATCTGCCACATACATCTGTGGAGCGAACAACTGCATGTATAAAAGCCTGGTTGGGATTAGCTGCTGAGAACAGAACAGCACCTCTGGCTCTGAGGATCAACCTAATGCTTCATATGTGTGTGTGTGTGTGTGTGTGTGTGTGTGTGTGTGTGTGTGTGTGTGTGTGTCTGTGTGTGTGTGTGTGTGTGTGTGTGTGTCTGTGTCTGTGTGTCTGTGTGTGATTAAGCCTCAGTACAGACTAATGCTCCAGGAGCTCAACCTTGTTATGTAGAGGTCGTAGAAGAGAGGGGCGAGACGACCCAGCAGTGTGTGTGCGTGCAGGTAGCATGGCAGCAGGTTTCAGGGTAACAGGGCAGCAGATTTGAGGGTGGCAGTGTAGAAGGGCAGCAGGTTACAGGGTAACAGGGCAGCAGATTTGAGGGTGGCAGGGTAGAAGGGTAAAAGGGTAACAGGTTTCAGGGTAGAAGGGTAACAGGTTTCAGGGTAGAAGGGTAACAGGTTTCAGGGTAGAAGGGTAAAAGGGCAACAGGTTTCAGGGTAAAAGGGTAACAGGTTTCAGGGCAGAAGGGTAGCAGAGCTGCAGGTGGCATTGAAGCAGGGCTCAGGATAGCATGGAAGCAGGGCTGAGGGTAGGAGGAAAGCAGGACTCCGGGTAGCATGGAAGCAGGACTCCTGGTAGCATGGAAGCAGGGCTCAGGGTAGCATGGAAGCAGGGCTCAGGGTAGGAGGAAAGCAGGACTCCGGGTAGCATGGAAGCAGGGCTCAGGGTAGGAGGAAAGCAGTACTCCGGGTAGAATGGAAGCAGGGCTCAGGGTAGGAGGAAAGCAGGACTCCTGGTAGCATGGAAGCAGGGCTCAGGGTAGCAGGGCTGAGGGTAGGAGGGCTGAGGGTAGGAGGGTAGCATGGCTCAGGGCAACAGGGCTCGGTCAAGGAGCTTGTCTCGGCCACACATGCACTCTTCCTTCGGCTTTAAGGCAGACAATCCTCAGATCGACAGCATGATTATTTGATATGCATCTGCACAGCACATGTCACAAGGGGCTGTCACAGACTTCCTTCCTTCCTTCCTTCCTTCCTTCCTTCCTTCCTTCCTTCCTTCCTTCCTTCCTTCCTTGGCCAGCAGCCCTTCTATGTACAGTGCTGGCATTTTGACCTGGCTGGCTCAGTAGGGCTCTGATCTGTCAGACTTCATCTCAGGAAGTCACAGTGGAGTCAAGTGGAGACTAGTGGAAAATGATTTGAATTCTAATGGCAGTAGGCATTTTAATGTGAATATTCATATTAAAAGAGCAAAATGGAAGAGTCAATGTTGGTATCAAGAGGTGCACTCACCACACATAGATCCACACAGACACGCATGCACACACACACATATAGACACGTGCATATTCATTAAATAATTATATAAATAAGCCTAACTGTAATTTAGAAGAAAACAAATATCTTCCACTGAATGGATGTTATTCTACATCTGTTTTTTAATCCTTTACAAATCGGATTGAAAATACATGAGCATTTATGTAATGGATTTATCTAATTAGCTAGTACCTATAAAATAAAACCCAGCAGTGTCACAGAGGACATGACCCTATAATACCCAAATGGTAATTAGTTATTTTCCAATTTCGTTCTGAATTGTATATATATATATATATATATATATATATATATATATATATATATATGTATGTTCTACTGTTCCGACCAGCATAATACAATTCTGAACCGGCTCGAAACAGAAAAAAGGTATCGGTTTCTATCATTCCTTTCTGTTCCTTTTTAAAAAATGTACCTCATTGAACTACTCCACCAATCAGTGCAGATAGAGCAGCTTTCTTTTGACCTGTTGTTTACATGCTTGATGGACAGACAAGTGTAGGGTGAGAGATGAGACTGAAATTTGGCAGGGCACAAGAGAGTGTTGGAAGCACTAGGCATCATTATATGATGTGCATTATAATGTGTTTATGATATTAGTGGTAGATCTCATTACTTCACTGCATTACATCGTTATAGAATAGCTAGAGAACTATGGAGGAGCGACTAATATGGAGGAACGTTGAACGTCTGAGAGGCTGCTCAACGCCGAGGCTAGCTTAATAAATCCTCTTTGGGCTAGGGAGGAGTATTTTGACGTCCGGATGAAAAGCTTGCCCAAAGTGAACTGCCTGTTACTCAGGCCCAGAAGCTAGGATATGCATATAATTTGGATAGAAAACACACCAAAGTTTCTAAAACTGTTAAAATAATGTCTGTGAGTATAACAGAACTGATATGGCAGGCGAAACCCTGAGGACAAACCATCCCCCCCAAAAAAATACATCCTACCACTGTTTCCAATGGCTGTCATTTTTATTATGGAGCGAAATCCTCCCAGATTGCAGTTCCTAGGGCTTCCACTAGATGTCAACAGTCTTTAAAAAGAGTTTCATACTTGTTTTAGGAAAAATGAGCTCGAAATTGTAGTTTTTCTAGGTTGCTCCCATTTTGGATGTAGTGTTTTCATGCAAGTGGATGAGAGCGTGTTCTTTGTTGTTTATCTCCGGTAAAGACAATAACGATTCTCTGTCTTAAATTTGATTGTTTATTTACATATTAACGTACCTGAGGTTTGATTATAAATGTTGTTTGGCGAAGTTTATTAGTAACATTTGGGATTCATTTTGTATGCATTTTGATGGAGGGAAACCGGTGGATTATTGACTGAAGCGTGCCAGCTAAACTGAGTTTTTGGGGATCTAAAGAAGGACATTATCGAACAAAAGGACCATTTGTGATGTATCTGGGACCTTTTGGAGTGCCAACAGAAGAAGATCATCAAAGGTAAGGCATTTATTATATCGCTATTTCTGACTTTCGTGGCGTACCTGCCTGGTTGAAATATGTTTTTCATGCTTTTGTACGCGGGGCGCTGTCCTCAGATAATCGCATGGTGTGCTTTCGCCGTAAAGCCTTTTTTAAATCTGACAGGCTGGATTAACAATAAGTTCAGCTTTATTTTGATGTATAACACTTGTATTTTCATGAATGTTAAATATTTATATTTTTGTAATTTTAATTTCACGCTCTGCAATTTCACCGGATGTTGTCGAAGGTGTGCCGCTAGTGGGACGCCTAGCCATAACAGGATGTATCGCTCTGTACCAGATCTAGCTAACAAGCTTGGCACCAGAATTCAAAACACTTCTTACATTTTTGTAGTTAACAAATCCAGTGTGAAATGTGATAACTATAGTATCGTTAACTAGCCTAGAAAACTAGCTGGCCGGCAGAGACTGGAAGGAGATGTTTCTGAGTTATGTGTTTTGAAAGTGTTTTGAAGGTGTTTTTTTATGGGACTGACAAAAATGCTCAGAACTTAAAATAAGGTAACTAACCGGTTCACGTGTTTAAAAAAAATAATAGTTCTGTTCCGGAATTGTATAGATCACTTTAGTTCCCAGTTCTGTTTCCGTTCCTCCCCAAAAATATTTATTTTCTGGTTTTCGGTTCTGATCCATGTTTTCCGTTTTGTTTTCATTCTGTTCTCATTGTTTCACTCATACAGCGTTGCTTGATTTTAGGAATCTGATTAAAGTCAAACCTCCCCTTGAATGAATAATGACGATGGTGATGATGTAACAGTAGTTCTCTCCCCATCAAGAGAAAACAATTAGCTAATCACATCATATGAATATCACCGTGGTGAACCCAGACACGAGGCTAACATTATGGGCTCAAAAAGGAGCTGCCTGCTAATTCAGATGGATTACTCCTCATGGTCTCTTAATTATATTCCTCCAAAGGCCTGTTTGGAACAGCAACGGTAGCCTTTTATTCATTCTGGATGAACCAAGACCTAGGTCACGTTGGGAAACCCACAATTGCAAAATGGGAATGATGAAACATTTTTTATCTCAAATCCAAAAATGCTGGAATATAGAGGATAATGTAAACGGTCCAAATACATATGGTTCATTCATAGAGTAGAGCAGCATAGAGAAGAGTAGAACATAATGGAAGGGTTCCCTCAGTAGCAGAACATAATGGAAGGGTTCTCAGTAGCAGAACATAATGGAAGGGTTACCTCAGTAGTAGAACATAATGGAAGGGTTCTCTCAGTAGTAGAACATAATGGAAGGGTTCCCTCAGTAGCAGAACATAATGGAAGGGTTCTCTCAGTAGTAGAACATAATGGAAGTTTTCCCTCAGTAGCAGAACATAATGGAAGGGTTCTCAGTAGCAGAACATAATGGAAGGGTTACCTCAGTAGTAGAACATAATGGAAGGGTTCTCTCAGTAGTAGAACATAATGGAAGGGTTCCCTCAGTAGCAGAACATAATGGAAGGGTTCTCTCAGTAGTAGAGCATAATGGAAGGGTTACCTCAGTAGTAAAACATAATGGAAGGGTTCTCTCAGTAGTAGAACATAATAGAAGGGTTCCCTCAGTAGTAGAACACAATGGAAGGGTTCTCTCAGTAGTAGAACATAATGGAAGGGTTCTCTCAGTAGTAGAACATAATGAAAGGGTTCTCTCAGTAGTAGAACATAATGGAAGGGTTCTCTCAGTAGTAGAACATAATGGAAGTTTTCCCTCAGTAGCAGAACATAATGGAAGTGTTCCCTTAGTAGCAGAACATAATGGAAGTGTTCCCTCAGTAGCAGAACATAATGTAAGGGTTCCCTCAGTAGCAGAACATAATGTAAGGGTTCCCTCAGTAGCAGAACATAAGGGAATGGTTCCCTCAGTAGCAGAACATAATGGAAGGGTTCCCTCAGTAGTAGAACATAATGGAAGGGTTCCCTCAGTAGCAAAACATAATGGAAGGGTTCCCTCAGTAGTAGAACATAATGGAAGGGTTCCCTCAGTAGTAGAACATAATGGAAGGGTTCTCTCAGTAGCAGAACATAATGGAAGGGTTCCCTCAGTAGCAGAACATAAGGAAAGGGTTATCTCAGTAGTAGAACATAATGGACGGTTTATCTCAGTAGCAGAACATAAGAGAAGGGTTCCCTCAGTAGCAGAACATAAGGGAAGGGTTCCCTCAGTAGCAGAACATAAGGGAAGGAATCCCTCAGTAGCAGAACATAATGGAAGGGTTCTCTCAGTAGCAGAACATAATGGAAGGGTTCCCTCAGTAGTAGAACATAATGGAAGGGTTCTCTCAGTAGCAGAACATAATGGAAGGGTTCCCTCAGTAGCAGAACATAATGGAAGGGTTATCTCAGTAGTAGAACATAATGGACGGGTTCTCAGTAGCAGAACATAATGGAAGGGTTCCCTCAGTAGCAGAACATAATGGAAGGGTTATCTCAGTAGTAGAACATAATGGACGGGTTCTCAGCAGTAGAACATAATGGAAGGGTTCTCTCAGCGGTAGAACATAATGGAAGGGTTCTCTCAGTAGTAGAACATAATAGAAGGGTTATCTCAGTAGTAGAACATAACGGAAGGGTTCTCTCAGTAGTAGAACATAACGGAAGGGTTCTCAGTAGTAGAGCATAATGGAAGGGTTCTCTCAGTAGTAGAACATAATAGAAGGGTTATCTCAGTAGTAGAACATACGGAAGGGTTCTCTCAGTAGTAGAACATAATAGAAGGGTTCCCTCAGTAGTAGAACATAATGGAAGGGTTCTCAGTAGTAGAACATAATGGAAGGGTTCTCTCAGTAGTAGAACATAATGGAAGGGTTCTCTCAGTAGTAGAACATAATGGAAGGGTTATCTCAGTAGTATAACATAAAAGAAGGGTTCCCTCAGTAGTAGAACGTAATGGAAGGGTTCTCTCAGTAGTAGAACATAATGGAAGGGTTTTCTCAGTAGTAGAACATAATGGAAGGGTTATCTCAGTAGTATAACACAATAGAAGGGTTCCCTCAGTAGTAGAACGTAATGGAAGGGTTCTCTCAGTAGTAGAACATAATGGAAGGGTTCTCTCAGTAGTAGAACATAATGGAAGGGTTCTCTCAGTAGTAGAACATAACGGAAGGGTTATCTCAGTAGTAGAACATAACGGAAGGGTTCTCTCAGTAGTAGAACATAATAGAAGGGTTCTCTCAGTAGTATAACATAATGGAAGGGTTCTCTCAGTAGTAGAACATAATGGAAGGGTTCTCTCAGTAGTAGAACATAATGGAAGGGTTCTCCCAGTAGTAGAACATAATGGAAGGGTTCTCTCAGTAGTAGAACATAATGGAAGGGTTATCTCAGTAGTAGAACATAATGGAAGGGTTCTCTCAGTAGTATAACATAATAGAAGGGTTCCCTCAGTAGTAGAACATAATGGAAGGGTTATCTCAGTAGTATAACATAATAGAATGGTTCCCTCAGTAGTAGAACATAATGGAAGGGTTCTCTCAGTAGTATAACATAATAGAAGGGTTCCCTCAGTAGTAGAACATAATGGAAGGGTTCTCTCAGTAGTAGAACATAATGGAAGGGTTCTCAGTAGTAGAACATAATGGAAGGGTTCTCTCAGTAGTAGAACATAATGGAAGGGTTCTCTCAGTAGTAGAACATAATGGAAGGGTTCTCTCAGTAGTAGAACATAACGGAAGGGTTCTCTCAGTAGTAGAACATAATGGAAGGGTTCTCTCAGTAGTAGAACATAATGGAAGGGTTCTCTCAGTAGTAGAACATAATGGAAGGGTTCTCTCAGTAGCAGAACATAATGGAAGGGTTATCTCAGTAGTAGAACATAATGGAAGGGTTCCCTCAGTAGTAGAACATAATGGAAGGGTTCCCTCAGTAGTAGAACATAATGGAAGGGTTCCCTCAGTAGTAGAACATAACGGAAGGGTTCCCTCAGTAGTAGAACATAACGGAAGGGTTCCCTCAGTAGTAGAACATAATGGAAGGGTTCCCTCAGTAGTAGAACATAATGGAAGGGTTCCCTCAGTAGTAGAACATAACGGAAGGGTTCTCTCAGTACACTGTTTTCTCCTTTACATATCTGTACACTTTGACACTGATATCGTTTGAAACATTTTGACAGGAATTGAACATCCAAACTGCGTAAAACAAAATAGTCATGAAATGATCTGATAACATTATTGTCCCTGCTGTACATAGCTAGAATGTTTTGTTGATCTTAAACCAATAAGAATATTGTCAAAACAGAAACACAGAACTGGAATAGAAACAGGGTGATATGTGTACCTTTGTCTGTTTCAGAACGCTGTATGTGTATTAGCATCAGGGATTCCTGCCCTGTCTCTTGCCCCCCTTTCATCACTGCAGTTTTAAAGGTCATTTCCTGCAATTCTAAACACTTTGCCATGTCTTATGTGTGTTCATGTGATATGTGAGTGACAAACATTAAAACCAAATTACATTAAATTGGCCTCCAAAAAACGAGTTAAAAACTATAGCTTACACGGGCTAGCCACTAATGATGCCATATTGACAGTATCAGGTGGCCAGTGCAGCTAGACAGCAGGGTGAATATAGGTGTTAACTTTTGGGTTAAACCTGGCAACTGTCCATCCTCTTTTACTTCCTGCAATGAGAATTAGCCATGTTAAAGGTAAAGACAACTCAGAAATATAACTCAGAAATACACTGAACCCAGTAAAACGAGGAGACGTTCAATCAGGGTGGCCGACTGTAGGGATTCTTTGATGCCGGTTATTTCACTTGTCCATAATTGAGCGTTCCAGTATTATCTGTCTATCGGTAAACACAGCTAGGTAATCCTCCTTCATCCTGGAACTGATGCAAAGAGCAGAAATGGCAGCTGTGTTAGTCGCTTTGTGTGTGTGTGTGTGTGTGTGTGTGTGTGTGTGTGTGGGGGGGGGGGGGGGGGGGGGGGATTATATGATCATTAAAAATGGTTATGGAAATGAAACAAAACCCTATCTGATTTGTTTAATCTGGGTTAACCAATCTCTGCTGGAATATGTGCTGTTATGCAGTCAGTAGGGGTTAGGTGTCACATGTACGGACATGGCCGGGCCCGGACAGAGCCTGACATCAGAGAAAGGAAAGGGAAGGCCTTGTGATCTGTCTGGACTGACCAGTGAGAGACCAGCTTGGAAGGCTTTGTGATCTGTCTGGACTGACCAGTGAGAGACCAGCTTGGAAGGCCTTGTGATCTGTCTGGACTGACCAGTGAGAGACCAGCTTGGAAGGCCTTGTGATCTGTCTGTCCTGGACTGACCAGTGAGAACAGCTTGCCTTTCCTTTTACTATTAAATAACCGTTCTGGCCGGGATTAACCGATGTCACAAAGCAGCACTTGATTTCTAAAGGCAATTTCCCAGACGTTTGCAGAGATCACATACGATTCACGGTAAACACACTGGATGTTGGCTCAAACATAAATTACCTTTAAAAGTGAAGCACTGTATATTTCACTGTGGATTCATTGCTGTTTGTTTCAGTCACAGCGTTTATTCATTGAAAATAGACAAAAAAGCTTTCCACAAAGAAAACATCTTGTATTGTGATTGTTGGAACCATACACATATAATTAGAACAGTATATCAGTAGAATGACATACCTGTTCAGGCTGACCTTCCCATCAGTTTAGCTCACCTCTTACCTAAACGAAATAGATTTTATTCATTGTATTGTTTAATTCCTGTTTAGTTTTATACTCTTTGCTTCACAGTGTCCTTGTTTTTTTTTGAAAGGCACTTAAATCCCATGTCACTGTCAGACATACTCAAACTATAATCCCTGTGGTTTCCCTGTCAGATATACTGAAACTATAATCCCTGTGGTGTCCCTGTCAGACATTTTGAAACTATAATCCCTGTGGTTTCCCTGTCAGACATCTTGAAACTATAATCCCTGTGGTGTCCCTGTCAGACATGCTGAAACTATAATCCCTGTGGTGTCCCTGTCAGACATCTTGAAACTATAATCCCTGTGGTTTCCCTGTCAGACATCTTGAAACTATAATCCCTGTGGTGTCCCTGACGGACATGCTGAAACTATAATCCCTGTGGTGTCCCTGACGGACATGCTGAAACTATAATCCCTGTGGTGTCCCTTTCAGACATCTTGAAACTATAATCCCTGTGGTGTCCCTGACGGACATGCTGAAACTATAATCCCTGTGGTGTCCCTGTCAGATATGCTGAAACTATAATCCCTGTGGTGTCCCTGACGGACATGCTGAAACTATAATCCCTGTGGTGTCCCTGACGGACATGCTGAAACTATAATCCCTGTGGTGTCCCTGACAGACATGCTGAAACTATAATCCCTGTGGTGTCCCTGTCAGACATCTTGAAACTATAATCCCTGTGGTTTCCCTGTCAGACATCTTGAAACTATAATCCCTGTGGTGTCCCTGACGGACATGCTGAAACTATAATCCCTGTGGTGTCCCTGATGGACATGCTGAAACTATAATCCCTGTGGTGTCCCTTTCAGACATCTTGAAGCTATAATCCCTGAGGTGTCCCTGACGGACATGCTGAAACTAAAATCCTGGTGGTGTCCCTGTCAGATATGCTGAAACTATAATCCCGGTGGTGTCCCTGAAGGACATGCTGAAACTATAATCCTGGTGGTGTCCCTGACGGACATGCTGAAACTATAATCCCTGTGATGTCCCTGATGGACATGCTGAAACTATAATCCCTGTGATGTCCCTGATGGACATGCTGAAACTATAATCCCTGTGGTGTCCCTTTCAGACATCTTGAAACTATAATCCCTGTGGTGTCCCTGACGGACATGCTGAAACTATAATCCCTGTGGTGTCCCTGTCAGATATGCTGAAACTATAATCCCTGTGGTGTCCCTGATGGACATGCTGAAACTATAATCCCTGTGGTGTCCCTGACGGACATGCTGAAACTATAATCCCTGTGGTGTCCCTGACAGACATGCTGAAACTATAATCCCTGTGGTTTCCCTGACGGACATGCTGAAACTATAATCCCTGTGGTGTCCCTGACAGACATCTTGAAACTATAATCCCTGTGGTGTCCCTGACGGACATGCTGAAACTATAATCCCTGTGGTGTCCCTGACGGACATGCTGAAATTATAATCCCTGTGGTGTCCCTGTCAGACATCTTGAAACTATAATCCCTGTGGTGTCCCTGACGGACATGCTGAAACTATAATCCCTGTGGTGTCCCTGACGGACATGCTGAAACTATAATCCCTGTGGTGTCCCTGACGGACATGCTGAAATTATAATCCCTGTGGTGTCCCTGACGGACATGCTGAAACTATAATCCCTGTGGTGTCCCTAATGGACATGCTGAAACTATAATCCCTGTAGTGTCCCTGACGGACATGCTGAAACTATAATCCCTGTGGTGTCCCTGACGGACATGCTGAAACTATAATCCCTGTGGTGTCCCTGTCAGACATCTTGAAACTATAATCCCTGTGGTGTCCCTGTCAGACATCTTGAAACTATAATCCCTGTGTTGTCCCTGACGAACATGCTGAAACTATAATCCCTGTGGTGTCCCTAATGGACATGTTGAAACTATAATCCCTGTGGTGTCCCTAATGGACATGTTGAAACTATAATCCCTGTGGTGTCCCTAATGGACATGTTGAAACTATAATCCCTGTGGTGTCCCTAATGGACATGTTGAAACTATAATCCCTGTGGTGTCCCTAATGGACATGCTGAAACTATAATCCCTGTGGTGTCCCTGACGGACATGCTGAAACTATAATCCCTGTGGTCTCCCTGTCAGATATAAAGTTGAAGTC
Organism: Salvelinus fontinalis; assembly: GCF_029448725.1. NCBI lineage: Eukaryota > Metazoa > Chordata > Actinopteri > Salmoniformes > Salmonidae > Salvelinus > Salvelinus fontinalis. Next base: position 13,936,456 of record NC_074666.1, on the reverse strand, counting down.
GGAAGTTTACATACACCTTAGCCAAATACATTTAAACTCCGTTTCACAATTCCTGACATTTAATCCTAGTAAAAATTCCCTGTTTTAGGTCAATTCTGATCACCACTTTATTTTAAGAATGTGAAATGTCAGAATAATAGTAGAGAAAATTATTTATTTATTTCATCACATTCCCAGTGGGTCAGAGGTTTACATACACTCAATTAGTATTTGGTAGCATTGCCTTTAAATTGTTTAACTTGGGTCAAAACGTCTTGGGTAGCCTTGCACAAGCTTCCCACAATAAATTGGGTGAATTTGGCCCATTCCTCCTGACAGAGCTGGTGTAACTGAGTCAGGTTTGTAGGCCTCCTTGCTCGCACACACTTTTTCAGTTCTGCCCACACATTTTCTATAGGACTGAGGTCATGGCTTTGTGATGGCCACTCCAATACCTTGACTTTGTTGTCCTTAAGCCATTTTGCCACAACTTTGGAAGAATGCTTGGGGTCATTGTCCATTTGGAAGACCCATTTGCGACCAAGCTTTAACTTCCTGACTGATGTCTTGAGATGTTGCTTCAATATGATGACATCTATTTTGTGAAGTGCACCAGTCCCTCCTGCAGAAAAGCACCCCATAACATGATGCTGCCCCCCCCCCCCCCCCGTGATGGTGATGGTGTTCTTCGGCTTGCAAGCCTCCCCCTTTTTCCTCCAAACATAACGATGGTCATTATGGCCAAACAGTTATATTTTTGTTTCATCAGACCAGAGGACATTTCTCCAAAAAGTACCATCTTTGTCCCCATGTGCAGTTGCAAACTGTAGTCTGTTTTTTTTATGGTGGTTTTGGAGCAGTGGCTTCTTCCTTGCTGAGCGGCCTTTCAGTTTATGTCGATGTAGGACTCGTTTTACTGTGGATACAGATACTTTTGTACCTCTTTCCTCCAGCATCTTCACAAGGTCCTTTGCTGTTGTTCTGGGATTGATTTGCACTTTTCGCACCAAAGTACGTTCATCTCTAGGAGACAGAACGCGTCTCCTTACTGAGCTGTATGATGGCTGCGTGGTCCCATGGTGTTTATAATTGCGTACTATTGTTTGTACAGATGAACGTGGTACCTTCAGGCATTTGGAAATTGCTCCCAAGTATGATCCAGACTTGTGGAGGTCTTGGCTGATTTCTTTTGATTTTCCCATGATGTCAAGCAAAGAGACACCGAGTTTGAAAGTAGGCCTTGAAATACATCCACGGGTACACCTCCAATTGACTCAAATTATGTCAATTAGCCTATCAGAAGCTTCTAAAGCCATGACAATTTTCTGGAATTTTCCAAGCTGTTTACAGGCACAGTCAACTTAGTGTATGTAAACTTCTGACCCACTGGAATTGTGATGCAGTGAATTATAAGTGAACTAATCTGTCTGTAAACAATTGTTGGAAAAATTCCTTGTCATGCACAAAGTAGATCTCCTAAACGACTTGCCAAAACTATAGTTTGTTAACAAGAAATTTGTAGAGTTGTTGAAAAACGAGTTTTAATGACTCCAACCTAAGTGTATGAGAACTTCCGACTTCAACTGTAGATAGCAGGTTAGGCCGGAGCTGTGCTCCCCAGTACCATATGTTTAGCTAGAGGGGTGCAAGTATATCACGCATGTTGAATTCTGAATTTAATCAAGCTGGATTATTTAATGCTACACACAAAGTTAGAGGGATGGAAAAGGTACTGTATCTCCCCATTAGGGAGTATTGAAGCAGCAGAGGGTACTGTATCTCCCCAACAGGGAGTGTTGAAGCAGCAGAGGGTACTGTATCTCCCCAACAGGGAGTGTTGAAGCAGCAGAGGATACTGTATCTCCCCAACAGGGAGTGTTGAAGCAGCAGAAGGTCTGTATCTCCCCAATAGGGAGTGTTGAAGCAGCAGAAGGTCTGTATCTCCCCAATAGGGAGTGTTGAAGCAGCAGAGGGTACTGTATCTCCCCAACAGGGAGTGTTGAAGCAGCAGAGGGTACTGTATCTCCCCAACAGGGAGTGTTGAAGCAGCAGAGGGTCTGTATCTCCCCAATAGGGAGTGTTGAAGCAGCAGAGGGTACTGTATCTCCCCAACAGGGAGTGTTGAAGCAGCAGAGGGTCTGTATCTCCCCAATAGGGATTGTTGAAGCAGCAGCGGGTACTGTAACTCCCCAATAGGGAGTGTTGAAGCAGCAGAGGGTACTGTATCTCCCCAATAGGGAGTGTTGAAACAGCAGAGGATACTGTATCTCCCCAACAGGGAGTGTTGAAGCAGCAGAGGGTACTGTATCTCCCCAACAGGGAGTGTTGAAGCAGCAGAGGGTACTGTATCTCCCCAACAGGGAGTGTTGAAGCAGCAGAGGGTACTGTATCTCCCCAACAGGGAGTGTTGAAGCAGCAGAGGGTCTGTATCTCCCCAATAGGGAGTGTTGAAGCAGCAGAGGGTACTGTATCTCCCCAATAGGGAGTGTTGAAGCAATAGAGGGTCTGTATCTCCCCAACAGGGAGTGTTGAAGCAGCAGAGGGTCTGTATCTCCCCAACAGGGAGTGTTGAAGCAGCAGAGGGTACTGTATCTCCCCAATAGGGAGTGTTGAAGCAGCAGTGGGTACTGTATCTCCCCAATAGGGAGTGTTGAAGCAGCAGAGGGTACTGTATCTCCCCAACAGGGAGTGTTGAAGCAGCAGAGGGTACTGTATCTCCCCAATAGGGAGTGTTGAAGCAGCAGAGGGTACTGTATCTCCCCAACAGGGAGTGTTGAAGCAGCAGAGGGTACTGTATCTCCCCAACAGGGAGTGTTGAAGCAGCAGAGGGTCTGTATCTCCCCAATAGGGAGTGTTGAAGCAGCAGAGGGTACTGTATCTCCCCAATAGGGAGTGTTGAAGCAGCAGTGGGTACTGTATCTCCCCAATAGGGAGTGTTGAAGCAGCAGAGGGTACTGTATCTCCCCAACAGGGAGTGTTGAAGCAGCAGAGGGTACTGTATCTCCCCAATAGGGAGTGTTGCAGCAGCAGAGGGTACTGTATCTCCCCAACAGGGAGTGTTGAAGCAGCAGAGGGTACTGTATCTCCCCAACAGGGAGTGTTGAAGCAGCAGAGGGTCTGTATCTCCCCAATAGGGAGTGTTGAAGCAGCAGAGGGTACTGTATCTCCCCAATAGGGAGTGTTGAAGCAGCAGAGGGTCTGTATCTCCCCAACAGGGAGTGTTGAAGCAGCAGAGGGTCTGTATCTCCCCAACAGGGAGTGTTGAAGCAGCAGAGGGTACTGTATCTCCCCAATAGGGAGTGTTGAAGCAGCAGTGGGTACTGTATCTCCCCAATAGGGAGTGTTGAAGCAGCAGAGGGTACTGTATCTCCCCAACAGGGAGTGTTGAAGCAGCAGCGGGTATTGTATCTCCCCAACAGGGAGTGTTGAAGCAGCAGAGAGTACTGTATCTCCCCAATAGGGAGTGTTGAAGCAGCAGAGAGTACTGTATCTCCCCAACAGGGAGTGTTGAAGCAGCAGAGGGTACTGTATCTCCCCAATAGGGAGTGTTGAAGCAGCAGAGGGTACTGTATCTCCCCAATAGGGAGTGTTGAAGCAGCAGAGGGTACTGTATCTCCCCAACAGGGAGTGTTGAAGCAGCAGAGGATACTGTATCTCCCCAACAGGGAGTGTGGAAGCAGCAGAGGGTACTGTATCTCCCCAACAGGGAGTGTGGAAGCAGCAGAGGGTACTGTATCTCCCCATTAGGGAGTGTTGAAGCAGCAGAGGGTACTGTATCTTCCCAACAGGGAGTGTTGAAGCAGCAGAGGGTACTGTATCTCCCCAATAGGGAGTGTTGAAGCAGCAGAACGTCTGTATCCCCCCAATAGGGAGTGTTGAAGCAGCAGAGGGTACTGTATCTCCCCATTAGGGAGTGTTGAAGGAGCAGAATTTTGCGGTGTACAAAAGGTAAAAAGTCTTGTAAATGTTTTCCTTCTTAGAAAATATTTAGTCTTAGCGTGACTTCTGTGGAGTTGAGCTGTGTGTCATGGTAAGAGGGCAAGGTCACTCAACAGGAGTTGAAAAAACAGATTTTGAAGTGGAGTATTTCCATCTCATTTGCATCGGGAAGGCAGACGGTCAGGCTTTCAAGTATTCAAGCCACAAGTGCGAGACCTGAACGAGAGCTAACTGGATTGATTACCTGCTCAGAACTGTCTGGAGGGAGCTCAGGCACTGACAAATACAGCCACCTCCAAAAGACATTTGGAAAGTGCTCAGATCCCTTGACCTTTTCCACATTTTGTTAAGTTACAGCCTTATTCTAAAATGGATTCAATTTTAAAAATCCTCCTCAATCTACACACAAAATAGGTTTTTAGACATTTTTGCACATTTTTGCACATAAAAAACATAAATAACTTATTTACAGAAGTGTTCAGACCCTTTGCGATGACACTCGAAATTGAGCTCAGGTGCATCCTGTTTCCATTGATCATCCTTGAGATGTTTCTACAATTTTATTGGAGTCTACCTGTGGTAAATTCAGTTGATTGGACATGATTTGGAAAGGCACACACCTGTCTATATAAGGTCCCATACTTGACAGTGCATGTTATAGCAAAAACAAAGCCATGAGGTCAAAGGAATTGCTGTAGAGCTCCGAGACAGGATTGTGTCGAGGCACAGATCTGGGGAAGGGTACCAAAAGATTTCTGCAGCATTGAATGTCCCCAAGAACACAGTGGCCTCCATCATTCTTAAATGGAAGAAGTTTGGAACCACTAAGACTCTTCCTAGAGCTGGCCGACTGGCCAAACTGAGCAATCGGGGGAGAAGGGCCTTGGTCAAGAAGGTGACCAAGAATCCGATGGTCACTCTGACAGAGCTCCAGAATTCCTCTGTGGAGATGGGAGAACCTTCCAGAAGGACAACCATCTCTCCAGCACTCCACCAATCAGGCCTTTATGGTAGAGTGGCCAGACGGAAGCCACTCCTCAGTAAAAGTCACATGACAGTCCGCTTGGAGTTTGCCAAAAGGCACCTAATGACTCTCAGACCATGAGAAACAAGATTCTCTGGTCTGATGAAACCAAGATTGAAAGGACAACAACCCTAAGCACACAGCCAAGACAACGCAGGAGTGGCTTCGGGACAAGTCTCTGACTGTCCTTGAGTGGCCCAGCCAGAGCCCGGACTTGAACCCAATCGAACATTTCTGGAGAGACCTGAAAATAGCTGTGCATCAATGCTCCCCACCCAACCTGACAGAGCTTGAGAGGATCTGCAGAGAAGATTTGGAGAAACTCCCAAAAAACAGGTGTGCCAAGCTTGTAGTGTCATACCCAAGAAGACTCAAGGCTGTAATTGCTGCCATTGGCACTTCAGCAAAGTACTGATTAATGGGTCTGAATACTTATGTAAATATAATATTTCAGGTTTTATTTTTGGTATACATTTGCCAAAAATGTTAAAAACTGTTTTTGCTTTGTCATTATGGGATATTGTTATTATGTTATTATGGGGGGGGGGTCTGTTTAATCCAATTTAGTATGAGGCTTAAAAGTAACAAAACGTAGAAAAAGTCAAGGGGTCTGAATGCTTTCCAAATGCACTGAACCTCCATCCCAGTAGGCTATTTGGAAGGGTTGCCAGGAAAAATCCTTTACTGAGAACAAACAACTGTGAACGCCTGGAGTTTGCTAAACAGCATTGGCACTTGAATTGGAACCGCGTACTATAGTCACTTGAGACAAAAATAGAGCTCTTTGACTACACACACACCAATGGTGGGTTTGGCCTTTTGAAATAGGAACGCATATGCAGAAAATAACCTCATGAATACTATAAAACATGGTGGTGGATCATTGACATTATGGGCTGTTTTGCCTCCACTGGTCCTGGGACCCTTGATAAGGTCAACGGTAAGGTCACCTGGTTGACTCTGCCAGGAGGCGGAAAATTAGCGACAAGTCAATCTTCCAGCAAGACAATGACCCCACACACACATCAAAATCTACAAGAAATGCTTAATTGACCACACAATTGTGGTTTAACTAGGGGTCTAAACATTGGCAGCATACTATCCAATTGACTTGCCTATGAAACTAAGAAGGGTTGGTCCTTGATACACATAGGAAACTGTTGAGCATGAAAAACCCAGCAGCGTTGCAGTTCTTGACACAAACTGGTGCGCCTGGCACCTACTACCATACCACTTAGAATGATTTTTAAGCCTAGAGACAATTGAAACATGGATTGTGTACGTGTGCCATTCAGAGGGTGAATGGGCAAGACAAAAGATAATGATTTTGAACAAGGTAAGTGCCAGGCACACCGGCTTGCGTTTTTCACGCTCAACAGTCCCGTGTGTATCAATAATGGTCCACCATCCAGAGGTCATCCAGCCAACTTGACACAACTGTGGGAAGCTTAGGAGTCTACATGGGCCAGGATCCCTGGGGAACGCTTTCGACACTTTGTAGAGTCCATGCCCTGAAGAATCGAGGCTGTTCTGAGGGCAAAGGGGGGCAACTCAATATTAGGAGTTGTTCCTAATGTTTGGCATACTCAGTGTATGTACAGTATGTATTTAAACATTGTCAGGACTCAACATATACAAGAACATTCAGATCCACCACATGGTGGCGCTATAACAGGCACATTTATATCTCTAGATCTGTTTGACTCAGTCATGGCTAACCTGTAGATTATGGTTCTGTTTGGCCACATGGAGGTGCTGTTGAACAGGAAAAACAATTAATGCAAGCTCATTGGCTTATAACGGCCATGTTGTTTGAACTAGAGTCTTGAGTTCTGATATTTGGCAAGCGTGTTAAGGAGTACAGAAGTAAATCATCCTAGGCCGATTTGTCCTGATGGTGGCACAATGGGCCCACAGCTTGGCATTACTGCTTGCAAACTATATTCTTTATGTAGTTATCTTTCTCTTTGTTGCATGTTTCTCTGCGTGATTGACATATAGGATCCCTCTATGTACTAGATTTCCCCCACGGGAGAGAATAACACTGAATAACATTTCTCCAAAGGTGACACAGCACACACACAGTCTATGACTCTATGGGAACAACATAATCAATCGATTACCACACGGCACTTTAATGAGACTGGTCATCTTTTCTTAATAGCTGACTTTCCAACTGACCTTCCATCTCCATAGTAACCCCTTTATCATTATAAAAGGAGTATATTTATTCTGAAAATATTAAAAGCTTTTATTTTCTGCAGTTAATTGAAATCTCATTAACAGTCAAATGCATGATTTGAAATAGGCATATTCACAGGGAGATGGGCATTGTGTTTTTAACTTGACATTGTCATTGATTAAAATATGCTGTTTATTTACCCTCCTGAGAGGGGTTGCCTTTGATCCAATGGGACTCCTGATGACGGTGTGTGCCACACTATGCAATGCTCTTCTCTTTTATTAAGTCCCAATCACTTTGAAGTGCAATAGAATAATATAGTGCCTGACATGATATGTTAAGCATTATATAGTTTCTTTATTTTGACTATTTTCTACATTGTAGAATAATAGTGAAGACATTAAAACTATGAAATAACACATATGGAATCATGTAGTAACCAAAAAAGTGTTAAACAGATCAAAATATATTAAATATTTTAGATTCTTCAAAGTTGCCACCCTTCGCCTTGATTACAGCGTTGCACACAGGTGATTGTGGAGAACAGGTCATCTGATGCAGCACTCCATCACTCTCCTTCTTGGTCAAATAGCCCTTACACAGCCTGGAGGTGTGTTGGGTCATTGTCCTTTTTGAAAAGCAATTGATAGTCCCACTAAGCCCAAACCAGATGGGATGGCGTATCGCTGCAGAATGATGTGGTAGCCATGCTGGTTAAGTGTGCCTTGAATTCTAAATAAATCCCTGACACTGTCACCAGCAAAGCACCCGTACACCATCACACCTCCTACTCCATGCTTCACGTTGGAAACCACATATTCAGAGATCATCCGTTCACTTACTCTGCGTCTCACAAAGACACCGTCTTTGGAACCAAAAATCTAACATTTGGACTCATCAGACCAAAGGACAGAATTCCACCGGTCTAATGTCTGTTGCTCGTGTTTCTTGGCCCAAGTAAGTCTCTTCTTCTTATTGATGTCCTTTAGTAGTGGTTTCTTTGCAGCAAAGGCCTGATTCACGCAGTCTCCTCTGAACAGTTGATGTTGAGATGTGTCTGTTACTTGAACTCTGTGAACCATTTATTTGGGCTGCAATGTCTGAGGCTGGTAACTACAATGAACTTATCCTCTGCAGCAGAAGAAAACTCTGGGTCTTCCTTTCATGTCTTAATAAAGTAATGATGGACTGTCGTTTCACCTTGTCACAACACAACTGACTGGCTCAAACGCATTAAGAAGGAAAGAAATTCCACAAATTCACTTTTAACAATGCACACCTGTTAATTGAAATGCATTAAGCTGGTTGAGAGAATGCCAATAGTGTGCAAAGCTGTCATCAAGGCAAAGGGTGGCTAGTTTGAAGAATCTCAAATATAAAATATATTTAGATTTGTTTAACACTTTTTTGGTTACTACATGATTCCATATGTGTTATTTATTCAATATTATTAATAGTAATAGTAAAAAATAAAGAAAAACCCTGGAATGAGTAGGTGTGTCCAAACTTTTGACTGGTACTGTATGTCATGGGAAAATGTGAAATATTTTTTAAATAATGTAGCTGTGGGCCAGGACTGACCTCTGAAAGTGACCGTGTACAGGCCAACCATATCACCGTGTTCATCACACGAGTGTGCAGTACAGTTCTGTGAAAGCATTATCTGACGGATTACAGTGAAGAATGTCTGGGATTGGGCTGTAATCTGTTCTATGCTAGGTATGCTAGCCCATAGGCTATTATAGGATAATCTGACCTCTCCAGACCTCTTAGTAAGAACACCCTGCTGGATGAACCAGAGCCGTCTGCCCGAGGGAGACAATCATCTGACTATCATTCTGTTTGAATGGGCTGGAAACAGTTACCCTGTAATCTGTCCAATCAATATGTGGCATCAGAAAGCTATTATTTATTCTTGCACTTCTCATTTGGTGTTAGTGTCAACGTGCATGGCCCGCCCACCTGAGGATCAGCCATCTATTTCCTGTGTTTGAGGGGTGCAAACTCCACTTGTCACTTAAATCTTCCTGTATTGATTGCTTTCATTTTAATCCTGCGACTGTTTCCTACTCTTGCTTGGCTTGTGCCCGTTTGTTTTTTACCGTTAACAGTATGACTGTGGAAAATGTTTGTAACGACCTGTCACACACACACACACACACCCCCGTAAAGGTTGAAATGGGCTCAATTGGATACTTTGGCTTGCCAGTTCTGCTAACACATCCTGCTGCTGCCGATTGCTACTAGTGCTAATACGAGTGTGCTTCTTTTGGTCACACCTCCACTCCAGCCCTCCACCTGTTAGATTCTGTTTTACTGCTGGCGGATACAGTAGCTTGACGCGCTCATTGCTTGTTGCTAATTGTATATATTGACGCTTTGCTTGGGAAGTGAGCTACCCTGAAGGAGCAGAGCCTATAGCGTCAAGACTTGCATTATTCATTACTTAACCAATGGTTGAACATATTTCTACGTGGCGTTTCCTTTCAGAAATCCACTCATTATTTGTCCAGTAAAATGTTTTATGTGCTATTATTCAGTCAATATCGTTTGGAGTATCTTCGTCCATTATCCAACTGTTGCGTTTATTAGCATTGTTAAAAAAACGTTTAACAATTTCAATGAACGTTCAGCGTGTTATAGTATCTGTACAGTCCCTTGTTTGTAGCTTTTCTCATCTGATTGGTAGCTAATGTCAGATGGAGTAACTTCTCCTCTTTCCTCCCATCAGCCACCTCTGGAAACCCAGCTAAGGCAGACGGACCTCAAGGAGACTACCCATCTTCATAATACATTTACATGTTATTTATTTAGCAGACGCTCTTATCCAGAGCCACTTACAATCAGCACATTCAACTTAAGATGAGGTGAGACAACAAAACATCATATACTCTTCAACGAGGCAGAGACTCCGCTGTGCCGACTTTAGTGCCAGAACACAGAAGAGCTTTGACTGGGCTGAGTGGGAGCTGCCCTCACGTAGGGTTGGGAGGGCCAAGAGACCAGAGGGGGTGGAATGGAGTGTTTGGGTTGTAGGGTTATGAACATAGCCTGAAGGAGGGGCAGTTCCCCTGGCTGCTCCGTAGGCAAGGACCAGGGTCTTGAAGATGATGCGAGCTTCGACTGGAAGTCAGTGGAGTGTGCAGAGGAGCGGGGTAACATGGGAGAACTTAGGAAGGTTGAAAACCAGATGGGCTGCGGCATTCTGGATAAGTTCCAGAGGCTTAATGGCACAAGTGGGGTGCCCAGCCAACAGGGAGTTGCAGTAGTCCAGACGGGAGATGACAAGTACCTAAGCAAATCAAGTCAAGAGAAGCAGGGCAGAACCCTGTGGCCTTGAGTACCCTCAGCCCTGTCTGTCTGTCCGTCCGTCCGTCCGAAGCCTGTCTCTTCAATCCTCTAGATGTGTCCAAGCAATGACGAACAAGTCCTCCATCTTTGCCACTATATTCTGACATATAGGTTGCATCTGAAATGGCATCCTATTCCCTACATAGTGCACTGCTTTTGACCAGGGCCCATAGGGAATGGAGTGCCATTTGGAATGCAGCCAAGGTCAAAGGTGTAATTTATGTATTTAATCTGAGCTTCACTACACGATGTGGGGGACAAAGGAGCCTGACTGCCAGGTCCGGAACAATAAGTGAAATTTCAAAGGTGGAGAATATTTGCTGATTCCACAACATTAGGAAGGGCACTTTCTATTGTTCAATATGACCAGAGGACAAAGAGTTAACATGCAGTCATATTCCCTGACATGACATCTCTCGCTCCCCCTCTTTCTTGCTCTTTCTATCTCTTGATCTCTCGTCCTCGTCCCCTCTTCCCTTCTCTCCCTCTTCCCTTCTCCCTCTATGAGGACACAGCTTTAGCACCTGATAAGCAGTAGAGACAGTGGATAGATGGCTAGGGAGAGGGGCTCAGGTTTGCTGTGGGAGTCTGTCTCTAAATCTGAATCCCAAGTAACATCCTATTCCCTTTATAGTGCACTACTATTGACCAGAACCCTGCTGGGACGCAGCCTGAGTGTATACTGATGCTGGGAGTACGGGGTGGATAACAAAGAGCCTCTGACCCCTCTTGAGCTGTGCCAGTGGAGGTCTACCAACCCCTCTTGAGCTGTGCCTGATGAGGTGTCATGTACTCACAGCAGAGGCAAAGTGTTTTGGGGATGACGGGGGAAGGTTAGAGTGACTAATAGACTCAGGCATCTTGAAGACACACAAAAGCATGCACATTTTAAAGGTCCAGCACAGTCATCCTATTTCCCAAGTAAAAATAGCCTTTGAATGACCAAAACATTACCCATAATATTTTTATTCTATTAAAATGCTCAGAATTCAACAAATTGTACAATTTCTCTACATCTCTAACTATCAGGAAGTCTGAAAAAACATGCTGTCACGATCGTGTGGAGGATTGACGGACCAAAACGCAGCATTAGGAAAATAAGCCATCTTCATTTATTTAAGAAGAAGGAGAACCGAAAACAAAACACTCTTACAAAACTAACAAAACAAGAAAACGATCGTGAAGCTAAATAACGATGTGCACACACAGGCTACAAACGTATCACATAGACAACTACTCACAACCAATGAAAGCCTATGGCTACCCTAAATAAGGCTCCCAATCAGAGACAACCGAAATCAGCTGTCTCTAATTGGGAACTCATTCAGGTAACCATAGACTCTCCTAGACAACTAAACATACATAGACAACGCTAGACACATGTACTCAACACAAACCCATATACTATACCCAACAACCCCTTTACCGTAAAAACACCCAAAACCAACAAAACACAAACATTCCCCATGTCACACCCTGACCTAACTAAAATAATAAAGAAAACAAAGAATACTAAGGCCAGGGCGTGACACATGCTGAGTGGGCGGGGAGCATACATTCATGCCCTCGCCTTGACTGACAGCTCTTTGAAACACCTTTGTGGTTGTTGCCAGGTAACAAGGTAAACAAATGGGCCACGTCATTCCGTGCCTAACTGGCATGCTTCAACCCTTTTTCTCTGCAAAATGTTCTCATGGTCAACAGAGCTGATCATAGACTGTTGGATATCAGACAAACAGCAGCAATACACAACTTTATTTCTATTGTTTTGTAACTAATTACAGAATACAGTTCACTGATACACTTCTTCACAAGAATTAGTAAAGCCTGAGACACTTTAGAAGCTTAGACATAAGGGACTGTACAGGAAATCAGCATACAATAAGTGTACTGGACAATGTATTGGTGCCTCTGCATTAGCATTATAAAGCCAGGAAGCGTTAGAAGAATGGCGCGGGAAGGGATGCTGTTTTACGGGCTCCTAACCAATTACAGTGGGGCAAAAAAGTATTTAGTCAGCCACCAATTGTGCAAGTTCTCCCACTTAAAAAGATGAGAGAGGCCTGTAATTTTCATCATAGGTACACTTCAACTATGACAGACAAAATGAGAACAAAAACCCAGAAAATCACATTGTAGGATTTTTAATGAATTTATTTGCAAATTATGGTGGAAAATAAGTATTTGGTCACCTACAAACAAGCAAGATTTCTGGCTCTCACAGACCTGTAACTTCTTCTTTAAGAGGCTCCTCTGTCCTCCACTCGTTACCTGTATTAATGGCACCTGTTTGAACTTGTTATCAGTATAAAAGACACCTGTCCACAACCTCAAACAGTCACACTCCAAACTCCACTATGGCCACGACCAAAGAGCTGTCAAAGGACACCAGAAACAAAATTGTAGACCTGCACCAGGCTGGGAAGACTGAATTTGCAATAGGTAAGCAGCTTGGTTTGAAGAAATCAACTGTGGGAGCAATTATTAGGAAATGGAAGACATACAAGACCACTGATAATCTCCCTCGATCTGGGGCTCCACGCAAGATCTCACCCCTTGGGGTCAAAATGATCACAAGAACGGTGAGCAAAAATCCCAGAACCACACGGGGGGACCTAGTGAATGACCTGCAGAGAGCTGGGACCAAAGTAACAAAGCCTACCATCAGTAACACACTACGCCGCCAGGGACTCAAATCCTGCAGTGCCAGACGTGTCCCCCTGCTTAAACCAGTACATGTCCAGGCCTGTCTGAAGTTTGCTAGAGAGCATTTGGATGATCCAGAAGAAGATTGGGAGAATGTCATATGGTCAGATGAAACCAAAATATAACTTTTTGGTAAAAACTCAACTCGTCGTGTTTGGAGGACAAAGAATGCTGAGTTACATCCAAAGAACACCATACCTACTGTGAAGCATGGGGGTGGAAACATCATGCTTTGGGGCTGTTTTTCTGCAAAGGGACCAGGACGACTGATCCGTGTAAAGTAAAGAATGAATGGGGCCATGTATCGTGAGATTTTGAGTGAAAACCTCCTTCCATCAGCAAGGGCATTGAAGATGAAACGTGGCTGGGTCTTTCAGCATGACAATGATCCCAAACACACCGCCCGGGCAACGAGGGAGTGGCTTCGTAAGAAGCATTTCAAGGTCCTGGAGTGGCCTAGCCAGTCTCCAGATCTCAACCCCATAGAACATCTTTGGAGGGAGTTGAAAGTCTGTGTTGCCCAGCAACAGCCCCAAAACATCACTGCTCTAGAGGAGATTTGCATGGAGGAATGGGCCAAAATACCAGCAACAGTGTGTGAAAACCTTGTGAAGACTTACAGAAAATGTTTGACCTCTGTCATTGCCAACAAAGGGTATATAACAAAATATTGAGAAACTTTTGTTATTTACCAAATACTTATTTTCCACCATAATTTGCAAATAAATTCATTAAAAATCCTACAATGTGATTTTCTGGATTTGTTTTCCCTCATTTTGTCTGTCATATTTGACATGTACCTATGATGAAAATTACAGCCACAATTGGTGGCTGACTAAATACTTTTTTGCCCCACTGTATGCTATTTTGTGTTTATTCGCATTGTTTGTAACTTATTTTGTACGTAATATTAATGCTACCGTCTCTTACGACCGAAAAGAGCTTCTGAATATCAGAACAGCGATTACTCACCTCGAACTGGACATTCACATGAACAAAATAAGGAAATACAGGGGGCGGAGATCAGGGTGCCTTGTGACAATTCTTCGGCGAGTGTGTAACCCGCCTCTACCATTTGTTCTGTTAGCCAACGTGCAATCACTGGAGAATAAACTGGATGAGCTCCGTTCGAGACTATCCTACCAACGGGACATTAAAAACTGTAATATCCCGAGTCGTGGCTGAACTATGACATGGATAATATACAGTTGGCACGGTTTTCCTTGCATCAGCAGGCAGAACAACTACGTCTGGTAAGATGAGGGGTGGGGGTGCGTGTCTATTTGTCAATAACAGCTGGTGTCTAATGTCTAATATTAAGGTAGTCTCAAGGTATTGCTCATGATAAGCTTTAGACCACACTACCTACCAAGAGAGTTTTCATCTATATTTTTTGTAGCCGTCTATTTACCACCACAGACTGATGCTGGCACTAAGGGCGCACTCAACAAACTGTATAAGGCCGTAAGCAAACAAGAAAATACTCATCCAGATGCGGCACTCCTAGTGGCCGGGGACTTTAATGCAGGGGAACTTAAATCTGTTTTAACTCATTTCTACCAGCATGTCACATGTGCAACCAGAGGGGAAAAACTCTAGACCACAATTACTCCACACACAGAGATGCTTACAAAGCTCTCCCTCGCCTTCCATTTGGAAAAGTCTGACCATAATTCTATCATCCTGATTTATGCTTACAAGAAAAAATTAAAGCAGGAAGTACCAGTGACTCGCTCAATACTGAAGTAGTCAGATGATGCGGATGCTACGCTACAGGACTGTTTTGCTAGCACAGACTGGAATATGTTCCAGAATTCATCTAATGGCATTAAGGAGTATACCACCTCAGTCACAGGCTCCATCAATAAATACATTGACAACGATGTCACCACAGTGACCGTACATACATATCCCAAACAGAAGCCATTTATTACAGGCAACATCCGCAACAAGCTAAAGGCTAGAGCTGCCACTTTCAAGGAGGAGGACACTAATCCGGATGTTTATAAGAACTCCCACAATGCCCTCAGACGAACAATCAAACAGCCAAAGCGTCAATACAGGACTGAGATTGAATCCTACTACATTGGCTCTCCGTAGCCGATGTGAGCTACGGAGAGCTACCATCAAGCAGGTCAACATTCACAAGGCAACAGGGCCAGATGGATTACCAGGACGTGTACTCAGAGCATGCGCGGACCAACTGGCAAGTGTCTTGACTGACATTTTCAACCTTTCCCTGACTGAGTCTGTAAGACCTACATGTTTCAAGTAGACCACCATAGTCTCTGTGCCCAAGAATGCGAAGGTAACCTGCCTAAATGACTACCACCCTGTAGCACTCACGTCGGTAGCCATGAAGTGATTTGAAAAGCTGGTCATGGCTCACATCAACACCACCATCCCGGAAACCCTGGACACACTCCAATTCGCATACCGCCCCAACAGATCCATAGATGACGCCATCTCAATCCCACTCCACACTGCCCTTTCCCACCTGGACAAAACGAACACCTATGTGCTAAGGACCCTGGGACTAAACACCTCCCTCTGCAACTGGATCCTGGACTTCCTGACGGGCTGCCCCCAGGTGGTAAGGGTAGGCAACAACACATGAGCCACACTGATCCTCAACATGGGGGCCCCTCAGGGGTGCGTGCTTAGTCTCCTCCTGTACTCCCTCTTCACCCACAACTGCGTGACCAAGTACGACTCCAACACCATCATTAAGTTTGCTGACGACACAACAGTGGTAGGCCTGATCACCGACAATGATGAGATAGCCAATAGGGAGGTCAGAGACCTGGCAGTGTGGTGCCAGGACAACAACCTTTCCCTCAACGTGAGCAAGACAAAGGAGATGATCGTGGACTACAGGAAAAATAGGACCGAACACGCCCCCATTCACATCGACTGGTCGAGAATATCATGTTCCTTGGTGTCCACATCACCACCAAACTATCATGGTCCAAACACACCAAGAAAGTTGCGACAACGCCTTTTCCCCCTCAGGAGACTGAAAAGATTTGGCATGGGTCCCCAGATCCTCAAAAAGTTCTACAGCTGCATCATCGAGAGCATCCTGACCGGTTGCATCACCGCCTGGTATGGCAACTGCTCGGCATCCGACCGTACGGAGTTACAGAGGATAGTGAGTACAGCCCAGTACAACACTGGGGCCATGCTTCCTGCCATCCAGGACCTATATACTAGGCGGTGTCAGAGGAAAACCCCAAAACTTGTCAATGACTCCAGTCACCCACATCATAGACTCTTCTCTCTGCCACCGCACGGCAAGCGTAACCAGAGCGCCAAGTCTAGGTCCAAAAGGCTCCTTAACAGCTTCTACCCCCAAGCCATAATACTGCTGAACAATTACACTGCTGCTACTCGCTGTATCCCCGCACATTGACTCAGGACCGCTGTATATAGCCTCATTATTTTATTTTATTGTGTTATTTTTTTTTTTTTTATTTAACTTTAGTTCATTTAGTAAATATTTTCTTAACTCTATTTTCTTAAAAGTAGATTGTTGGTTAAGGGCTTGTAAGTAATCATTTCACGGTAAGGTCTACACCTGTTGTATTCGGCATATGTGACAAATAACATTTGATTTTATTTGACAATATGTTCAAAATTGTATGTATTGATCAGACATTTATTTGATCATTTACAATAGGCCAGCATAGGCAAAATATTGATCAACATGAACACTCATGAGAAATTGTGAGACATCATTTGACATAAAAAATAAATAATTAGAGCCATATATCTAATATAGGCACCCGGCCACCCTACAGGGGCAGGATCGATTTTGATTTGTACAATTTGTAACACTCATCTCCCTTCCGAATGCTTGAAAAGACAATTCTAAGCAACAATGTCATGTCATATCACGTAAAAGTGAATTACTTCGGCTTTAGGAAATGCAACCAACTACAGAGATTGATGGGGAGGGGAGCAGGAGAGGAGGGTTACTCATGTACCCTGCTTCAGTCAACCACTTAGCTTCAGTCAACCACTTAGCTTCAGTCAACCACTTAGCTTCAGTCAACCACTTAGCTTCAGTCAACCACTTAGCTTCAGTCAACCACTTAGCTTCAGTCAACCACTTAGCTTCAGTCAACCACTTAGCTTCTGTTAACCACTTAGCTTCTGTCAACCACTTAGCTTCTGTCAACCATTTAGCTTCAGTCACCCACTTAGCTTCAGTCACCCACTTAGCTTCAGTCACCCACTTAGCTTCAGTCAACCACTTAGCTTCTGTCAACCACTTAGCTTCAGTCACCCATTTAGCTTCAGTCACCCATTTAGCTTCAGTCACCCATTTAGCTTCAGTCACCCACTTAGCTTCAGTCACCCACTTAGCTTCAGTCACCCACTTAGCTTCAGTCAACCACTTAGCTTCAGTCAACCACTTAGCTTCAGTCAACCTCAAGACTGAGCGGCAGACAAATCCAGCAATGTTCTCCTTGTCAGGCGTCTCACACTGGGCAGACAGGGGTCCTCTCACACTGGGCAGACAGGGGTCCTCTCACACTGGGCAGACAGGGGTCCTCTCACACTGGGCAGACAGGTGTCCTAGGATGGACAGTTCACACAGCTTCCCCACATACGACGCTGGATTAAGGGTGACCTCGTTAAAGAGGAGATCCAGGAGCCTCTCTGCGTAGCCTGTAATGTTTTTGAAAAAGGAAACGTTGGAGCTCCCGAGTGGCGCAGCGGTCTAAGGCACTGCATCGCAGTGCTAGAGGCGTCACTACAGACCCTGGTTTGATCCCAGGCTGTATCACAACCGGCCGTGATCGGGAATCCCATAGGACGGCGCACTATTGGCCCAGCGTCGTCCGGGTTAGGGAAGGGGTTTGGCCGGGGGGCTTTACTTGGCTCACCGCTCTCTAGCGACACCTTGTGGCGGGCTGGGTGCCTGCAGGCTGACCCCGGTCGTCAGGTGAACACTGTTTCCTCCGACACATTGGTGCGGCTGGTTTCCAAGTTAAGCGGGTGGGTGTTAAGAAGCATGGTTTGGCGGGTTAAAAAAAAGGGGAAATGTTAGTTAAATGGGTTAGGAATTTGATTTCCTTTTAATTACTGTTCTGAGTTGTGATGCAATCAATTTGTTGATGTTGTGATCTACTTTCAAGTTCTCAATTTGAAAAATGCAATATTTAATCATGCACTTTTTAATGAAATTATTCAATGTTTGTGTTTTGGAATTTTTGTGTGCCTGAAATGCTCAATTGATTGTAAATGAATAACTATGACTTACAAAATGTTGGATCTGTCTTCACAGGCTTCACAGCATATCCCCTCTTCTTTGCCTCGGGAAAGCTGATTTTGTATCACAACATCCTGCTGCGGTGGTTGCCTGGGAAGCGCTGCAGACAGCGTAGATGTAGAATTTTCTTAAATGTCTATCATTACAGCTTGATGATGGCGGAAAGTGAAATACTAAACTCCCCCTGACTCCCTCTAATCATCATGATTAGCCCCAAGCTACATCAACTGTAAGACAACAATCCACAGAATATTAATTTCCAGGGGTAAATTACAAACACCATACACACGGTAACCCCTTTTGAGAACAAAATTCCTTTGTGTCACCTGTGTGCTGGCAGTTCTCAGACTCAACATAGGAGGCTTAGGGACGGAAGAACAACACCCATACAGTGACTATCAGGGGTGTTACAGTCAAAACAGCCACAGTTGCATTATCTAACGTGTCAGACTCATCAAACCGGTACTTACATTATGGTCAGCGCTTGCAAGATCCACTGTCAATGAGGGTACAGCATCCGTCTTCAGGATTAGCTTCCTGGCAAGACACACACACACACACACACACACACACACACACACACACACACACACATACACACACACACACACACACATACACACAGACACACACACATACACACATACACACACACAGACACACACATACACACAGACACACACACATACACACATACACACACACAGACACACTAGAGAAAGAGAAGTCCAAGGCACTAAACACAGTTACTGATACACTTCTGCTTCTGCTAAAGGACCCTCCACTCTATAGACTCTATCTATAGTAGAATCTGTAGACAGGTTTGGAATACCATTTTTTCTATTTCAGCAACCCTTAAAGACAACAAAAAACAACCTCCCATTCCTTTCCTCCGATTGAAAATTCACTCTTGCGTCGGTGGTGCTCAGGGGATCCCAAGGCAGGGCTGATCTTGTTTGACTTCTGTGTGTACAGACTTTATTATCGAGCTCAGATCACAGAACATCACAGAAACACAGAGCCCTGTGTCCTTCTGAAAAAGCAGTTTTAATCGGATGCCTGCCCCGCCGTTGCTGCTTCTACCTCCTCTAACCCTTCAACCCTGCTGCTACTACCTTCTCCTACAACCATCCAACCCTGCTGCTTCTACCTCCTCCAACAGTCCAACCCTGCTGCTACTACCTCCTCCAACCCTGCTGCTTCTACCTCCTCCAACGGTCCAACCCTCCTGCTTCTACTTCCTCCTCCAACCCTCCTGCCCTGCTGCTTCTACATCCTCATCCAACCCTGCTGCTTCTACCTCCTTCTTCAACTCTGCCGATTCTACCTCCTCTTCCAACCCTACCGCTTCTACCTCCTCCTCCAACCCTTCAACCCTGCTACTACTTCCACCTCCTCAAACAACCCTGCTGCTACTACCTTCTCCTCCAACCCTCCAACCCTGCTGCTTCTACCTCCTCCTCCAACACTCCAACCCTGCTACTACTTCCACCTCCTCAACCAACCCTGCTGCTACTACCTTCACCTCCAACCCTCCAACCCTGCTGCTTCCACCTCCTCCTTCAACCCTGCCGCTTCTACCTCATCCGCCAACACTGCTGCTTCTACCTCCTCATCCAACCCTGCTGCTTCTACCTCCTCCTCCAACCATCCAACCCTGCTGCTTCTACCTCCTCCTCCAACCGTCCAACCCTGCTCCTTCTACCTCCTCCTTCAACCCTGCTGCTAATACCTCCTCATCCAACCCTGCTGCTTCTACCTCCTCCAACCCTGCTGCTTCTACCTCCTCCTCCAACCGTCCAACCCTGCTGCTTCTACCTCCTCCTCCAACCATCCAACCCTGCTGTTTCTACCTCCTCCAACCGTCCAAACCTACTGCTTCTACCTCCTCCTCAAAACCCTCCAACCCTGCTGCTACTATTTCCTCCAACCCTGCTGCTTCTACCTCCTCCTCCTCCACCCCTCCAACCTCTGAAGTCAATATGGCTGTGTTTACACTGTGTTATAAACTGTTTAATACACACACACACACACACACACACACACACACACACACACACACACACACACACACACACACACACACACACACACACACACACACACACACACACACACACACACACACACACACACACACAGAGGAGTTAGCTACTAGGACAGTAATGCGACTGTCTACAAGAACAGAACACTCAAATGACAATCTGACCGAAGAATTCACACCGTTTTCTAGGATGTAAAAGTATGAAATTGGTGTATTTCCACCATGCAAATTACCTTTGTTTTTAATGGACTACGTGGTTTAACGGTTCACCGTCCTAACCAAGGAATCTCAGACATTCCATAGGTTATCCCCATTGGCGTAAATCATAAGTTATCCCCAGAGATCTTGATCAAATGTGATAAACAGAAATGTCCGTTGTTAGTTTCTATCAATACTGAATGTATTGCTTCCAGCCCTCACCATCAAACACCTAGATCCCCTGAACGCAGCTCACTCTCCAGATCCCAGTCACCTGAATTCTAATCACCTGTTCACACACCTGTATGTCATTATCACACACTATTTAGTTCAGTTCTTTGCACCCCATCACTGTGAGGTCTTGTTTGTTTTGTGACATACGTCTTGCAGAGTGCTGGGTTTCCCGTGATTTACGCCTCCTGTGTATGGTAGTTTTTGCCTGCCTCACTAATGACGCCTTTCTGCCTATTCCCTGCCTGTACTTTAGCCTATCGGATTTCCTGTTATCAACCTATTGCCTGATCTCCCAGACGACGTTACTAGCCTTTTCCCTGCCTGTACTGTTGCCCTTTTGGACCCCCTGTGTATGACCTTCTGCCTGCCCCTGGACCCAGCTACCTGCCTCTTCCTGTGTATGACCTTCTGCCTGCCCCTGGACCCAGCTACCTGCCTCCTCCTGTGTATGACCTTCTGCCTGCCCCTGGACCCAGCTACCTACCTCCTCCTGTGTATGACCTTCTGCCTGCCCCTGGACCCAGCTACCTGCCTCTTCCTGTGTATGACCTTCTGCCTGCCCCTGGACCCAGCTACCTGCCTCCTCCTGTGTATGACCTTCTGCCTGCCCCTGGACCCAGCTACCTACCTCCTCCTGTGTATGACCTTCTGCCTGCCCCTGGACCCAGCTACCTGCCTCTTCCTGTGTATGACCTTCTGCCTGCCCCTGGACCCAGCTACCTGCCTCCTCCTGTGTATGACCTTCTGCCTGCCCCTGGACCCAGCTACCTGCCTCCTCCTGTGTATGACCTTCTGCCTGCCCCTGGACCCAGCTACCTGCCTCCTCCTGTGTATGACCTTCTGCCTGCCCCTGGACCCAGCTACCTGCCTCCTCCTGTGTATGACCTTCTGCCTGCCCCTGGACCCAGCTACCTGCCTCCTCCTGTGCATGACCTTCTGCCTGCCCCTGGACCCAGCTACCTGCCTCCTCCTGTGTATGACCTTCTGCCTGCCCCTGGACCCAGCTACCTGCCTCCTCCTGTGTATGACCTTCTGCCTGCCCCTGGACCCAGCTACCTGCCTCTTCCTGTGTATGACCTTCTGCATGCCCCTGGACCCAGCTACCTGCCTCCTCCTGTGCATGACCTTCTGCCTGCCCCTGGACCCAGCTACCTGCCTCCTCCTGTGTATGACCTTCTGCCTGCCCCTGGACCCAGCTACCTGCCTCCTCCTGTGTATGACCTTCTGCCTGCCCCTGGACCCAGCTACCTGCCTCCTCCTGTGCATGACCTTCTGCCTGCCCCTGGACCCAGCTACCTGCCTCCTCCTGTGTATGACCTTCTGCCTGCCCCTGGACCCAGCTACCTGCCTCCTCTCGTGTTCATTACAGTTACCCAGGCCTAGTGCAATACAATTAGATTTAACTGCTTTATCATACATCTAGAGAAATGCCATTACACTATTTTAATATAGGCTTGATAAAGATTTTTTTTTAATGATTTAACTAGGCAAGTCAGTTAAGAACAAATTCTTATTTACAATGATGACCTACCGGGGAACAGTGGATTAACTACATTGTTCAGGGGCAGATCCAGCAGATTTTTACCATGTCAGCTCGGAGAATCGATCCAGCAACTTTTCAGTTACTGGCCCAGCGCTCTAACCACTAGGCTACCTGCTCCAACACTCTAACCACTAGGCTACCTGCTGCCCCATGAAATGATTGAGTTGAAGTTGGAAGTTCACATACACCTGAGCCAAATACATTTAAACTCAGTTTTTCACAAATCCTGACATATAATCCTAGTAAAAATGTATTTTCTTAGGTCAGTTAGGATCACCACTTTATTTTAAGAAAATGAAATGCCAGAATAATAGTAGAGAGAATGATTTCTTTCAGCTTTTATTACTTTCATCACATTCCCAGTGGGTCAGAAGTTTACATACACTCAATTAGTATTTGGTAGCATTGCCTTTAAATTGTTTAACTTGGATCAAACGGTTCGGGTAGCCTTCCACACGCTTCCCACAATAAGTTGGGTGAATTTTGGCCCACTCCTCCTGACAGAGCTGGTGTAACTGAGTCAGGTTTGTAGACCTCCTAGCTCGCACACACTTTTTCAGTTCTGCCCACACATTTTCTATAGGATTGAGGTCAGGGCTTTGTGATGGCCACTCCAATACCTTGACTTTGTTGTCCTTAGGCTATTTTGTCACAACTTTGGAAGTATGCTTGGGGTCATTGTTCATATGGAAGACCCATTTGCGACCAAGCTTTAACTTCCTGATCGATGTCTTGAGATGTTGCTTCAATATATCCACATAGTTTTCCTACTTCATGATCCCATCTATTTTGTGAAGTGCACCGTCCCTCCTGCAGCAAAGCACCCCCACAACATGATGCTGCCACGCACGTGCCAAACAGTTCTATTTGTGTTTCATCAGACCAGAGGACATTTCTCCAAATAGTACGATCTTTGTCCCCATGTGCAGTTGCAAACCGTAGTCTCGCTTTTTTATGGTGGTTTTTGGAGCAGTGGCTTCTTCCTTGCTGAGTGGCCTTTCAGGTTATGTTGATATAGGACTCATTTTACTGTGGATATAGATACTTTTGTACCTGTTTCCTCCAGCATCTTCACAATGTCCTTTGCTGTTGCTGGTATTGATTTGCACTTTTCGCACACATAGTACATTCATCTCTAGGAGACAGAACGCGTCTCCTTCCTGAGTGGTATGACGGCTGCGTGGTCCCATGGTGTTTATACTTGCGTACTATTGTTTGTACAGACCAAAGTGGTACCTTCAGGCGTTTGGAAATTGCTCCCAAGGATGAACCAGACTTGAACCAGATCTTGGATGATTTCTTTTGATTTTCCCATTGATGTCGAGCAAAGAGACACTGAGTTTGAAGGTAGGCCTTGAAATAATCCACAGGTACACCTCCAATTGACTCATGATGTCAATTAGCCTATCAGAAGCTTCTAAAGCCATGACATAATTTTCGGGAATTTTCCAAGCTGTTTAAAGGCACAGTCAACTTAGTGTATGTAAACTTCTGACCCACTGGAATTATAAGTAAAATAATCTGTCTGTAAACAATTGTTGGGAAAACTACTTTTGTCATGCACAAAGTAGATGTCCTAACTGACTTGCCAAAACTATAGTTTGTTATCAAGAAATTTGTAGTGGTTGAAAAACAAGTTTTAATGACTCCAACCTAAGTGTATGTAAACTTCTGACTTCAACTGTATATTCCACTCTATGAATGCAGTGCTGATTAAATGTACAGTGTACAATCATCTAATTTAGCCTGTGGTTTAGGAAAATACCTTGGATACATGTCATATATGAAGAGTTTCATTCCAAAATGCTATGTATCCATTTATCTGAAATATTGGTGTAATAAGGCGCCAGAGACGTCCAATAATAATGTATATTTTCCAAATGTCCATCCATCTGGTATTAACGCCCACTTTAGAATGCCCTTCTAGCCAATCAGAAACAAGTATTCAACAATGCTGTGGTAATGTTCTAAATATAT
This sequence comes from Salvelinus fontinalis, assembly GCF_029448725.1. Classification (NCBI taxonomy): domain Eukaryota; kingdom Metazoa; phylum Chordata; class Actinopteri; order Salmoniformes; family Salmonidae; genus Salvelinus; species Salvelinus fontinalis. The sequence goes on along the minus strand of NC_074666.1, from coordinate 13,912,001 downwards.
GGCTCTATATTAGGTTTCCCAAAATGCCCAGGTTTTCCAAAACTCCCGGATGGAGGATTTCTTGATTTCTTGCTTATTACCTTCTGATTCCAGAGATAATTCCAACTGGGATTTCAGGAAAACCTGGGAATTTCTGAAAGTTAGACACATTTTGAAACCCTAATACAGAGCCATATAGTTAAGCAATAAGGCCCGGTCTGCCCAACGCTTCACCGGTGGCACACTCCGAAGGGGTGTGGTATATGGCCAATATACCACGGCTAAGCGCTGTTCGTAGGGTGATGCAACGCGAAGTGCCTGGATACAGCCCTTAGCCGTGGTATATTGGCCATATAGCACAAACCCCAAGGTGCCTTATTGCTATTATGAACTGGTTACCAGAGTAATTAGAGCAGGGAAAATAAATGTTTTGTCATACCTGTGGTATACGGTCTGATATACCACGCCTGTAAGCCAATCAGCATTCAGGGCTTGAACCACCCAATTTATAATTAGAATTAAACAACTCATTTAGGATTGGCTAGAAGGGCATTCTAGAGGGCATTCTAGAGGGCATTCTAGAAGGGCATTCTAGAGGGCATTCTAGAAGGGCATTCTAGAAGGGCATTCTAGAAGGGCATTCTAGAAGGGCATTCTAGAAGGGCATTCTAGAAGGGCATTCTAGAAGGGCATTCTAGAAGGGCATTATAGAAGGGCGTTCTAGAGGGCATTCGGAAATCCTGGGAGTTTTGGGAAAGTTATTGGAATTTGGGAACCTGTTGTCGCTGTTGTCCACTGTCATCTACAACACAAACACAGTACTTTCTGAGCCAGGCCACTGTTAAACTAAGCCCAAGTGTTGTTAGAGGTTGCTTCAAATCCAGTTGTTCTGGAATAATTAACTACATCATCTCCACCCCTCAACCAGTATTCTACAGGAGCACAGACACAAGGGACAACAGACACATCGGTCTCTACATTGCAGATGAGCTGAAGGAAGTCATCAATGACCTTGGACCACAGAAGGTATTTGCACTGGTGACAGACAATGCTGCGAACATGAAGGCTGCTTGGTCTAAAGTCCTACCCTCACATCACTCCCATTGGCTGTGCTGCTCATGCATGGAATCTGCTCCTCAAGGATATCATGGCACTGAAAACAATGGATACACTCTACAAGAGAGCCAAGGAAATGGTTAGGGATGTGAAGGGTCATTAAGTTACAGCAGCAACTACCTCACCAAGCAAAGTGAGAAGAATAAGAGCACCACATTGAAGCTGCCCAGCAACACTCGTTGGGGTGGTGTTGTCATCACGTTTGACAGTCTTCTGGAGGGGAAGGAGTCTCTCCAAGAAATGGCCACATCGCAGTCTGCCGATATGGACAGCCCCACCAAGAGGATCCTCCTGGATGATGTATTTTGGGAGAGAGTGGTAAGCAGCCTGAAACCCATACATGCCGCAGAGTACATGTTGGACCCCAAGTATGCTGGCAAGAGCATCCTGTCTGGTGCAGCGATCAACAAGGCCTATGGTGTCATCACTACCGTGTCTCGCCACCTTGGCCTGGATGAGGGTAAGGTTCTTGGCAGTCGTGCCAACATATCTCATCAGCCACCTGGTGGAAGGGACTTGGTGGACCTGAGGCTCTTTCCCCTGTTGCCTCCACCAACATCAGCCGCCTCAGAGCGCAAATGGTACTTGTTTGAAAACACACACACACCAAAGCACGCAACAGGCTGGCCAATACAAGGGTTGAAAAATTGGTGGCCATCCGAGCAAATTTGAGGCATTTTGAGCCTGCCAACGAGCCATCCTCAACAAGGTTGGAAAGTGTCAGTGAAGATGAGGCCTCAGAGTCTGATGTTCAGGAGGTGGACATTGAGGAGGTCCAGGGAGAAGACTTGGAAGCCTGAGAGGAAGACAACCAAAGCTTTAGTTTCTAGACTATCATTTTCCAGATGTATGTTGAATTCAGCCTAATTTACTGCCTTTTACATTGTTTAACAAACATAGCTGATATGGCTGACTTGCTTAAACAAATGTGGTTTCTACTCAGTGGCGGATTTAGGTATGTGCGACATGGGCAGCCGCCCAGGGTGGCATCTTGCTGGGGGCAGCACGGGGATCCTGACATTTGCGCAATCGGTATGCTATCGCTCATTTGCACGTCATGTCAGGGATATCATGTCACCGTGTGGGACTGTGGGTCAATTAACCTTGTCGGAATGGGCGCTCTGATTCTAATTTGTGAGCTAGGCAGGCTACATGTTTCCCACAGATAGGTTGACCTCAGGTCTCCCCACTGGAAGCCCGAGGTAGGGGGAGCTGGGGAATCTATCAAATAACGCACCTCTTACTTTGTACAGTACTAATGCAATTAGTAAAATCAGTCACACTACGAAATACTACAAAATAAACCACAATTCATTCATAATACTGTAGATATATAGTTTCACAGACATATTGTTGCATTTTTTTTGTTGATTTGTGCGAAATCGTCAAGAAATAATATAAAAGCAGTCTGCACACCACCAAGGTGAATTGGTTAGTATTGACTCTTGGTTGACAGTGTTGGGGGATGGGTAATGTAGTCTTGACTCTTGGTTGACAGTGTTGGGGGATCCGTAATGTAGTATTGACTCTTGGTTGACAGTGTTGGGGGATGGGTAATGTAGTCTTGACTCTTGGTTGACAGTGTTGGGGGATGGGTAATGTAGTCTTGACTCTTGGTTGACAGTGTTGGGGGATGTGTAATGTAGTCTTGACTCTTGGTTGACAGTGTTGGGGGATGGGTAATGTAGTCTTGACTCTTGGTTGACAGTGTTGGGGGATGGGTAATGTAGTCTTGACTCTTGGTTGACAGTGTTGGGGGATGGGTAATGTAGTCTTGACTCTTGGTTGACAGTGTTGGGGGATGGGTAATGTAGTCTTGACTCTTGGTTGACAGTGTTGGGGGATGGGTAATGTAGTCTTGACTCTTGGTTGACAGTGTTGGGGGATGGGTAATGCAGTCTTGACTCTTGGTTGACAGTGTTGGGGGATGGGTAATGCAGTCTTGACTCTTGGTTGACAGTGTTGGGGGATGGGTAATGTAGTCTTGACTCTTGGTTGACAGTGTTGGGGGATGGGTAATGTATTGATGCTCCAGTGCCAAATCAACACAAATGGATAAGAAAAGGTCTAAGCCACCAGGTGCCCAGTTTAGGAAAAAGAGGAAAGAAGAAGAGGCCAAACGCGCAGTAGATAAAGGTATGCAGCTACGTCATCACTTTATGAGTATAATATTATGCATGTAAGGCTAGTATAGTATATAAGGCTAGTATAACACTTATGTTTGTTAGCCTATGTTGATATGTTGCTTGCTATGCTTACTTACATAACATTGTAAATAATTTCACACAGTTTCACCATGATAATGTGTTTAGCCTGCAGCAAACGATTACAACCTAACTAGCACATTATTGATTTGGGTAACTTTCATTGAGGTGACATCATAAAGGTTCTCTGTGATTGTATTGACTAGGTCCTGAGCTCAGCAAGGGTAATTTCCAATTCTGTAGGCTAACTTAAAAGACATCTATATTATGCTGATATTTTGTATCTTTTGTGATATATTGAGTCTTTCGGGTGTCTTACGCCTAGAATTAGCCAAGGAGGTTGTTTGGTTCATTTGGTTCCTATTCTGAAAGTTTGATAAATTGTTCATAATGACATGTACAGTATATGTGGACCAAGTGAGGTATCAACTAACTTTGTTTTTCCAATGAATGAGAGTGATGTAAGAAGTTGCCACCACCAGTATTTCAGGAAGACCTTGGTGAGTGGTGAAAAAAATCCCTAGAAGTTGGTTGGTGTATTCTGAAAGAGATAACAGCCTCTTCTGCCTCAAACTCTTTTCTAAGAAGAAAATTAACTTAGCAAACTCAGGACTGACAGACTGGAAACATGCTAGTTCTTTGCTGACTTCACACAACAGCAGTCCAGAACACCAAAACTGCATGAAAACATGGAAAAAACTGGCAATGCGGCCAACAAAGAGAGAGTCAAAAACAAAGGTGTCCAAGCCAGACTCCTGGAAATGAATCCAAGAGCTCTATTTGGGCCATGTGAGGCTCACACATTGAACCTGGTTGTGGCTGATGCTGCTGAAAGTTCTGTCGATGCCACAGGTTACTTTGGCATCTTACACAAACTGTACACCTTGTTCTCAGCCTCCACACAGCGATGGGCCATCCTGAAAAAACATGTGGACATCACTTTGAAGATGTGGACGGAGACAAGGTGGGAGAGTAAAGTTAAGAGTGTCGAGCCACTGAGGAATCAGGCAGCAGCGGGGAGAGATTGAGGTGAGGGATCAAACCAAAGACCCTGTGATAAAGATTGACGTGAGGGATCAAACCAAAGAGCCTGTGATAAAGATTGAGGTGAGGGATCAAACCAAAGACCATGTGATAAAGATTGAGGCCCAGTCCTTGTCAGAGGAGGTGGGATCAAACTGCTTCAGCATCTGTACAGTGGTGTAGTATGACATCTTGAGCCAGATCCAACATGTGAGCAAGCTGATGCAGTCTCCCAGCATGCATGTGGATGTTGCAGTCAGTCTCAGAAAGACAGAGGTCTCAGCAACTACAGGGCGACAGGCTTTATGACTGCACAAACGCCAGCCAAGGATATTTGCGAGGGTTTGAATGTAGAGGCCGTTCTACAACAAAAAAGGTTGAGGTCCACAAAGTGGCACTTTTCATATAAATCATTTGATGAGCCTTTATGTGATGCACTGAAGAAGCTGGAGGTGACATTTCTCAATGTCGTTGTTCGTGCTGCAACCTCGGCCCTTCAGGAAAGATTTTCCACATTGGAGAATGTGGGAGAGAAGTTTGGAGTGCTGTCAACCTTCCAAAGTCTCTCAAATGAGGAGCTGACAGAACAATGTGAGGCCCTTAGTATGACACTGCACTATAAAGAACACTCAGACTTGGATGGCAGAGAGCTTGCACAGGAACTGAAGAACTTGCCGGACTTGCCATCGAAGACCATGATCCTGCTGAAGCTGCTGATATTTATACACGTAAAGGGAGCTCTCAGAAATGTTTACAAATTTGTGGACTGCTCTCAGAATCTGTCTTACTCTTCCAGTGACCGTAGCTGAAGCAGAAAGGAGCTTTTCAAAGCTGAAGCTCATCAAACCCTATCTGAGGTCCACCATGTCACAGGAATGCCTTAGTGGCCTTGCTGTCATCAGTATTAACCATGCAAATGCTGGGCAGATTTCTTATGATGATGTAATTGATTACTTTGCATCAAGGAAGGCAAGAAAGTTAAGGGTTTAGATGGCAGTTGTGTTTCTTTTTTGAAGTGCACTAGTGTAATAATCAGGTTCTCTTCTTTATAAGTGTGTTATTCTATTTGTGTATTCTATTTGCGTATTCTATTTGTGTATTCTATTTGTGTGTTCTATTTGTGTGTTCTATTTGTGTGTTCTATTTGTGTATTCTATTTGCGTGTTCTATTTGTGTGTTCTATTTGTGTGTTCTATTTGTGTGTTCTATCTGTGTGTTCTATTTGTGTGTTCTATTTGTGTATTCTATTTGTGTGTTCTATTTGTGTATTATATTTGTGTATTCTATCTGTGTATTCTATTTTATTTTTAGTGGTGGATCAGCTTAATATTGTTTTGTTACTTCCATCAACGTAATTGTCTGCATCATTTCCAATCCCCCATATCTTTTTTTAATAAATATATATATTTCCACGTACATACACATATGCATACATATACACATATATACATACACATACCTATATAGATATACACACTTTTTAGAATATAACTTTATTATTCTCCACAAACCCTACCACCCTTCCCCCAATTGGAGTAAACGAATGAACAATAACACTTAGGCTTCTACCTTCAGTTTAAACATCTTATACACATTTTACAGACACAACCTATTTTACAATAGTCATTTTGTTTGTTTTTAGTCCTTCCTCTATTTCTGATGTCCATCCAGTTTGATTTATATGTGTAACTGTGCTATTTCACAACATTTCTGAACCTCTAAACATTTAACATTTTTCTATTAGTGTATTTGTGTGACATAGGATTTGTACAATTTAGTTTTATTTGTGTGTTTTTTGTTAGCAATAGTGTAATAATTAAATTCTCTTTTTTTAAATTTGTATACTTAATACACTACAATTTGTTTCTATTTGTCTTTGTTACATATTTTATTAGTCTTATTTTTTGTATATATTTTTAGATTGATATAGTTTTAAATGTCATGATTATTTATTTGTTTTGTTCCAAATGGAGCCATACAAGCTAGAACCGCCACTGTTTCTACTGACAATTGAGATGTAAAAACTATGGCATAAGGGGACGACAAGTGGATAAGAGGCAATGTGCAATTTCAATTAAGACATTAATGAGCGAGCTAGGACGGATTTGGTCAATATAACTATTTGTTCAGCACTTTTGAAATGTACAGCGACAGTATTCAGAACATGGGCCGTTCTTACATATAAACGGACAATGAAAGCGCTTACAATATTAATTGATTACATTTCTCTAAAACCCGTTATAGGCAAACAAGCACACACCGGCCACGAACGATGTGTTTACATACAGCGTTGGTGAAAATAGACCAAATTATTAGAGTGAGGCACATGGGCTACTAACAGCTTACTACACAACATACACTTAGTATTACTTTCTTAGCTATAGTATACATATCTCTCTGGCATCCTATATATTTTATGAAGCAGCATAAGACATTTTTGGCCTCACATTGTTGTCATGTGCTTGGACAGGAAAGAGGCGCGGCGGTCCTTCGTGGGCAAATTTTGTCATCAAAGAGAAAGATGCCGTATTTACAATTCCAAGTTGAATGACCGTTCAAAACGTATTTTCCCAGTCGTAGCTCACTTCGCCCGAGTTCCCAGATGTCTTGAACTCACAAGAGGCCGCTGATTCCTTTCCAAACCACTCATTGTTGTATTTGCGATTTCCAACTTGTTGTGTAATGTTTATGTCCGATGGCCGGTGAGCACGGACACGTTTTATCTCTAATTTCTCTTCATATGACAAGGATTGAAAAGGATTTGATTGTCGACTTGATTCATGGTGACGACTGCTAGCTTTCCAGCTAAGATTTTGAATGTATGATGTTGACATGATCAGTCCAATCAAAGCTACTGTAGATATAACGTGAATTGATGTCATTCTATCTGTGGACAATGACCTTGAGCCTTCTTGGATGGGTACTTCTAATATAACTCTATGACAGAACCCAAGGGGCTAACATTTTTTAGCTCTAACCTTAGAATTGGGCATGACGTACTGTCCCATGAGTGACAGGAAACTGAGCCAATCATGACAGAAAACTGAGCCAAACAGGCACAATGCTCTATATTTTCTGCTGACTAGCCCCGCCACCACAGAAAGCACTGAGCTAGGCTGAAACACTTGAGTTTTGGAGCTGTCTTCCTCAAGAAAGCACTGAGCTAGGCTGAAACACTTGAGTTTTGGTGCTGTCTTCCTCAAGAAAGCACTGAGCTAGGCTGAAACACTTGAGTTTTGGTGCTGTCTTCCTCAAGAAAGCACTGAGCTAGGCTGAAACATCTGCATTTTGGAGCTGTCTTCCTCAAGAAAGCAAAAAAGAGACCATGTTTGTTCGCGGAATTATTAACTCAATTACATTTTTTATTTTACATTGTTTGCAAACTAACATGTGACACGTATTAATGCCAAAATAACAAGCAAACTAGGCAAGCCCCCCCCAAAAACAATGTTTTTTGTTGTTGTTTTTTACCTAAAAGTGTGAGGCTCAAAACAGGTGGGGCTCTGTCCTGAATGACAGGTTGCCACTGTCTCAGGTGCATCCTGTTATCATTGATCAACCTTGAGATGTTTCTACAACTTGATTGGATTCCACATGTGGTAAATTCAATTGATTGAACATGATTTGGAAAGTGCACACACCTGCTTGTATAAGGTCCCACAATTGACAGTGCATGTCAGAGCAAAAACCAAACCATGAGGTCGAAGGAATTGTCTGTAGAGCTCCGAGACAGGATTGTGTTGAGGCATAGATATGGAGAAGGGTGCCAAAAAATGTCTGCAGCATTGAAGGTCCCTAAGAACACAGTGGCCTCTTAAATGGAAGAAGTTTGGAACCACCAAGACTCTTCCTAGAGCTGGCCGCCTGGCCAAACTGAGCAATTGGGAGAGTAGGGCCTTAGTCAGGGAGGTGACCAAGAATCTGATGGTCACTCTGACAGAGCTCCAGAGTTCCTCTGTGGAGATAGGAGAACCTTCCTGAAGGACAACCATCTCTGCAGCACTCCACCAATCAGGCCTTTATGGTAGAGTGGCCAGGCGGAAGCCACTCCTCAGTAAAAGACACATGACAGCCCACTTGGAGTTTGCCAAAAGGCACCTAAAGGACTCTCAGACCATGAGAAACAAGATTCTCTGGTCTGATAAAACCAAGATTGAACTCTTTGGCCTGAATGCCAAGCGTCACATCTGGAGGAAACCTGGCACTATCCCCACGGTGAAGCATGGTGGTGGCAGCGGCAGGGACTGGGAGACTAGTCAGGATCGAGGGAAAAATGAACGGAGCAAAGTACAGAGAGATCTTTGATGAAAACCTGCTCCAGAGTTCTCAGGACTTCAGACTGGGGTGAAGGTTAACCTTCCAACAGGACAATGACCCTAAGCATACAGTCAATACAACACAGGAGTGGCTTCGGGACAAGTCTCTGAATTTCCTTGAGTGGCCCAGCCAGAGCCTGGACTTGAACCCGATCAAACATCTCTGGAGAGACCTGAAAATAGCTGTGCAATGACGCTCCCCGTCAAACCTGACGGAGTTGAGAGGATCTGCCCAAAACTCACCAAATACAGGTGTGCCAAGCTTGTAGCATCATACCCAAGAAGAATCAAGGCTGTAATCGCTTCCAAAGGAGCTTCAACAAAATACTGAGTATAGGGTCTGAATACTTACGTAAATATCATATGTCAGGTTTTTATTTTCAATAAACTAGCAAATATTTCTAAAAACCTATTTTTGCTTTGCCATTATAGGGTATTGTGTGTAGATTGTTGGGGGGGGGGGGGGGTGGGGTGGGGGGGGGATAAGGCTGTAACGTAACAAAATGTGGAAAAGGTCAAGTGGTCTAAATACTTATGCCTTGCATTCAGCAACTTAAAGGTTAAACATGTCTTCAGTTTTCTGCACCGCGGTTTGGAAGCAAGGTGGCCGCAGCATTTATTTTCCTCTCTACTTTTCCATAGGGCCTTGAAAGGAGCCTTTACCCTTTACTGTGGTGAACAGTGACTGCTAAACCTCCAGTACATGGCAGGCAGCTAGGTACTTGGGGGGGATATTCAGACCAGGCAGCTAGGTACCTGGGGAGATATTGAGACCAGGCAGCTAGGTACCTGGGGGATATTGAGACCAGGCAGCTAGGTACCTGGGGGATATTGAGACCAGGCAGCTAGGTACCTGGGGGATATTGAGACCAGGCAGCATGGTACCTGGGGAGATATTGAGACCAGGCAGCTAGGTACCTGGGGGATATTGAGACCAGTCAGTTAGGTACCTGGGGGATATTGAGACCAGGCTGCTAGAGACCCTGGTGGGATATTGAGACCAGGCAGCTAGGTACCTAGGGGGATATTCAGACCAGGCAGCATGGTACCTGGGGAGATATTGAGACCAGGCAGCTAGGTACCTGGGGGATATTGAGACCAGGCAGCATGGTACCTGGGGGATATTGAGACCAGTCAGTTAGGTACCTGGGGGGATATTCAGACCAGGCAGCATGGTACCTGGGGAGATATTGAGACCAGGCAGCTAGGTACCTGGGGGATATTGAGACCAGGCAGCATGGTACCTGGGGGATATTGAGACCAGGCAACTAGGTACCTGGGGAGATATTCAGACCAGGTAACTAGGTACCTGGGGGGATATTGAGACCAGGCAGTTAGGTACCTGGGGGATATTCAGACCAGGCTGCTAGGTACCTGGGGGATATTGAGACCAGGCAACTAGGTACCTGGGGAGATATTGAGACCAGGCAGCTAGGTACCTGGGGGTTTATTGAGACCAGGCAACTAGATACATTTGGGATATTGAGACCAGGCAGCTAGGTACCTTTGGGATATTGAGACCAGATAGTTAGGTACCTGGGGGATATTGAGACCAGGCTGCTAGGTACCTGGGGGGATATTGAGACCAGGCTGCTAGAGACCCTGGGGGGATATTGAGACCAGGTAGTTAGGTACCTGAGGGATATTGAGACCAGGCTGCTAGATACCTTTGGGATATTGAGACCAGGTAGTTAGGTACCTGGGGGATATTGAGACCAGTCAGCTAGGTACCTGGGGGATATTGAGACCAGTCAGTTAGGTACCTGGGGGATATTGAGACCAGGCTGCTAGAGACACTGGGGGGATATTGAGACCAGGCTGCTAGAGACCCTGGGGGATATTGAGACCAGGCTGCTAGGTACCTGGGGGATATTCAGACCAGGCTGCTAGAGACCCTGGGGGATATTCAGACCAGGCTGCTAGAGACCCTGGGGGATATTCAGACCAGGCAGCTAGGTACCTGGGGGATATTGAGACCAGTCAGTTAGGTACCTGGGGGATATTGAGACCAGGCAGCTAGGTACCTGGGGGATATTGAGACCAGTCAGTTAGGTACCTGGGGGATATTGAGACCAGGCAACTAGGTACCTGGGGATATTGAGACCAGTCAGTTAGGTACCTGGGGGATATTGAGACCAGTCAGTTAGGTACCTGGGGATATTGAGACCAGGCTGCTAGGTACCTGGGGGATATTGATACCAGGCAACTAGGTACCTGGGGATATTGAGACCAGTCAGTTAGGTACCTGGGGGATATTGAGACCAGGCAACTAGGTACCTAGGGGGATATTGAGACCAGGCTGCTAGGTACCTGGGGGATATTGAGACCAGGCAGCTAGGTACTTGGGGGATATTGAGACCAGGCAGTTAGGTACCTGGGGGATATTGAGACCAGGCTGCTAGGTACCTGGGGGATATTGAGACCAGGCAGCTAGGTACCTGGAGGATATTGAGACCAGGCTGCTAGAGACCCTGGGGGATATTGAGACCAGGCTGCTAGGTACCTGGGGGATATTGAGACCAGGCTGCTAGAGACCCTGGGGGGATTTTGAGACCCTGATTTAACAAAGTCCTTGAGGTATTGCACACTCTCTAAAAAGGTGACATTGGTCTATGTTGCTGTTGGTCTATGGAGACGTTGTTGTCGTTGGCTCTATTAATTCCTCTTGGTCAGAGGGTGGAAGGAGGCACTGTAGCTGGGCTGCAGATTGCTGTGATTATAGTGGTGCAGTGCTATAAGGGGAGACTGACCTCAACAAGGCCACACACACAGGTGTGCTCTCCCTCTTCCCCCTCCCCTACCTCTGCTTCCTCCGTTCCCTCCTCCTTTCCCTCTTCCTCTCCCTCTGCTTCCTCCTCTCCCTCTGCTTCCTCTCTCCCTATGCTTCCTCGTCCTCTCCCTCTTCCTCCTCATTTCCAGGTTCCTCTCCCTCCTCTTCACTTTCCTCTTCCTCTCTCCCTCCACTCTCCTGTCCTTCACTCTCCTCTCACTCTCCGCTCTCTCTCTCTCTCCCTCTCACACTGTCTCTCTCTCTCTCCCACTCTCACACTCTCCCTCTCAAACTGTATCTCTATCTCTCGCTCTCAAACTCTCTCTCTCTCTCTCTCTCGCTCTCACACTCGCTCTCTCTCTCTCTCTCTCGCTCTCACACTCTCTCTCTCTCTCTCTCCCTCTCACACTCTCTCTCTCTCCTTCTCACACTGTCTCTCTTCCTTCCTCTCTTTCCTTTTCTCAACCGTACACATACTCTCTTCATAATAAGAATGTTTCCATAATAAATTGTGTGATAGTTACACGCCTCCCATTCCACACACACACACACACACACACACACACACACACACACACACACACACACACACACACACACACACACACACACACACACACACACACACACACACACACACACACACAATAAGACAACTCTACATGGGGAGGGGGGGTCAACTCAGCACTGCCCTGTTTTCCAGCTGCCATGCAGAGAATCAACAAGGGGCTTGGTCATGATATAATATTAAAAGCAGGGAGTCACTTAATATAAAGCATTAGAAATAAACAAACATAATTAGAATTTTTAGCCCCCTATTCAACAACACTAGCATATTACAGGACTTTCAGAAACTAATCATACACCTTGACTTATTCCATATTTTGTTGTGCTACAGCCTGAATTAAAAATGGATTAAAAAAAAAATCCACACAGTACCCCATGATGACAAAATTATGTTAAAAAAACTATGAAATACAGAAATATCTCATTTACATAGTAGAAATTCACACTGCTGAGTCAATACTTTGTAGAAGCAGCTTTGGGTGTGATTACAGCTTTGAGTCGTCTTGGGTATATCTGTATCAGCTTTGAGTCATCTTGGGTATGTCTGTATCAGCTTTGATTCGTCTTGGGTATGTCTGTATCAGCTTTGAGTCATCTTGGGTATGTCTGTATCAGCTTTCCACATCTGGTTTTAGGGATTTTCTCCCATTCTTCCTTTTCTCAAGCTTAAATTAGATGGGGAGCAGCTGTGAACAGCAATCTTCAATTCTTTCCACATATTTTCGATGAGATTCATGTCTGGGTTTTGGCTGGGCAACTCGAGGATTTTCACATTCTTGTTCTGAAGCCATTCCAGTGTTGCTTTGGCTGTTTGCACTCTGAAGCAGGTTCCCATCAAGGGTTTTGGCTCCATTCATGATTCCCTCTTGTTTTACCAGTCTCCCAGTCCCTGCCGCTGGAAAGCATCCCTAGGCATGGTGATAAATGGGTGATGAGCTGTGCCTGGTTTTCTCCAGACATAGCGCTTTGCATTCAGGCCAAAAAGTAACATTTTGTCTCATCAGACCACATTATATTTTGCCTTATGATCTCAGAGTCTTTCAAGTGGCTTTTTGCAAACTCCAGGCATGCTGTCATGTGCCTTTTTCTCAGGAGTGGCTTCCGTTTGATCACTCTTCCATAAAGCCCAGAGTGCTGAAGTGCTGTTGAGACTGTTGTCCTTCTGGCAGGTTCTCCCATCTCAGCCAAGGAACTCTGTAGTTCTGTTACAGTGGTCATTGCATTCTTGGTCACCTCCCTGACCAAGGTCCTTCTTGCCCGGTTGCTCAGTTTGGTCAGACGGACAGCTCTAGGCAGAGTCTGGGTAGTTCATCATTTTGTTCAATTCCCCAATGATGGAGACCACTGTGCTCTTGGAAATTTTCAACACTCTAGAAATGGTTTTATACCCTTCCCCAGATATATGCCTCACTACAATTATATCTCAGAGATCTACGGACAATTCCTCTGACTTCACGGTATAGTTTTTGCTCTGACATGCACTGTCAACTGTGGGACCTTATATAGACATGTATGTTTCTTTCTAAAATTTCTCTCTAAAAAGTTGTAGTGAGGATGATCAAAGGAAATTGGATGCACCTGAGTTGAATTTGGACTGTCATAACAAAGGGGTGTCAATACATACATGAGATATGAGATACTGTAGTGAGAGATAGCAGCGGGAGCAAACGAGCTGGGTACATGGATAGACATTATTTTTTACATGGAAATCTGATTGGATACAGCATTTGATTATTGGAAATATAACCCTCAATTTAACTTGCGAAATGCTTTTTTTCTTTCTGAGGGATAATTGGGGAAAGGTCACCGGAAATCCGGGACATCTGGCTAGTTTAGCCTATCATGCCTATCATCTACCAGTGTTTAATTGCTATATTGTAATTACTTCGCCACCATGGCCTATTCATTGCCTTAACTCCCTTATCTTACCTCATTTGCACTCACCTTATATAGACTTTTTCTTTTCTTTTTTTCCTACTGTATTATTGACTGTATGGTTTGTTTATTCCATGTGTAACTCTGTGTTGTTGTATGTGTCTGTCACGACTTCCGCCGAAGTCCGTCCCTCTTCTTGTTCGGTCGGCGGTCGACGTCCCCGGCTTTCTAGCCACCGCCGATCCACTTTTCATTTTTGCACTTTTGTTTTCGACCGTGTTTTTGGCACTTGTATGTGTTATGTGCTGTCATTTGTGAACCGGTATTAAAGTCTGCCTGTTTATTATACTCCGCTCTCCTGCACTTGACTTCGCCTCCCATATACACGCATTACAGTGTCAAATTGCTATGCTTTATCTTGGCCAGGTCGCAGTTGCAAATGAGAACTTGTTCTCAACTAGCCTACCTGGTTAAATAAAGCCTACCTGGTTAAATAAAGGTGAAATAAATAAAAAATAAGAAGTAGCCAAGGCTAGCTTTAGCTTTACGATATTTTACATCAGACCTGACCTGATCTGTTGTTATTGTCTTACAATACCGTTTATTTTGTGTTTTCTTCCCCTTACAGGCCTAATCAAAATAGATTATACTATAAGCAAATGTAGTGTTTTAAATTGAAACATCCTTAGTTAGTGTCAAATTTGAAAAAGTTATAGAAATGTGATTAATCATACCAAATGTTTGAATCGTTTAACAGCCCTAGTAAAAACACATGGTTAGTCTGTCATATCCATGTGCTTAGTGCTTTAGGTCAAAGTACGTTCAACTAAAGCCATGGACCGCTACATTACATAATACACATTCAAGTATAAGTTCCACCAAATGATCACATAGCGTGACTTGATTTTCTGGGATTATCAACAATCATTTAGTTGTAATTTACAAAGGGAGCAACATAAGTTCCACACAAATCAGTCTGCTGTGATTCCTCTGTGTGTGAGTGGGAAAGCTTTATAGCAGGATGAATTTCATAAAAGGTATTTGAAACCTCCCATTCTCCATTCCCTCACACCGCTATGCCATCCAGATCCAGCTGGCATTTCAACCTTCTGAAGAATCTAATTACCACAAATGATAATAACTATGAATATTTAAAACATTTCAGAAGCTGTTCATTGTCTCTCTGATATTAATAGGCAACGGTGCCAGGAGCAGCGTTAGTTACTTAACAACCCGATAATAAAACATTAATCCACTGTGTATACTATTACACACATTTAATGCAATTTCAATGTCTTAACTGAGGGCAGTGTTCCATTGAGAATGAAGGAGCAGATCGGCTGACTCGTACCTGACTTGAGAATAACCCCAGGAAGCTTATCTTTCAACTCGTAAACGGAAACCAGTTTCTTTCTTCAACACAAGATAACTTACCATCTCGGTGCAGCGGAACTATAAACAGACCATCCGTTCAGATTTCAAGAGTTATATTTACATACAAATATATTCATTAGTTCAAAACATACATTAGTCTATATAGAATCATATTACATATAGCCTCTATATTACATATTACAATCAATATAATCTAATATACTTAGACTCATGACAATATAATAGGATATCTGTCATCACCTGAGTATGAAGCTCTGTTTTCCTATAGAGCAGCACAGTTTCAGTGCACTTCCAGGTAGATGACTCACTACTTTGTCATATATAGTAGCCTACATATACAATATTGTAATATATTGTATACTCAATCAATATTTTTTATATCTCTGAAAAACTAATTTGATAGCTGGTTTCCCTGAATGATTAATGATATGTTTACCAATAAAGTAGCGGTTACAGTACACCTCAAGGTATATGAGTCACTGCATGCGTCCCAAATGACACCCTATTCAATATATAGTGTAATATCTGATTAATGATATGTTTACCAATACAGTAGCAGTTACAGCACACCTCCAGGTACATGAGTCACAATATACTGGTCCCCTGGTCTGTCCTCGGCCGAAGTGCATTGTCAGGTAGAGGGGAATCTGTCTTAATGTATGAATACTTTATAAGTGATAACTGCATTATGGGGTAACGAATGGAAAACCCCAGAGCCCCAGAAAACCCATCACTCATCTCCACGGTAACTACTGACAAGCTCTATTCCTGATGCCCACCCTTCTTCATTATATCATCCCTCCTATCCTTCCTCCTACCACCCTCCTCCTCCCTCAATCATTTATCCATCCATCCACCACCACCTACCTCCTCCTCCATCATCACTCTATCCCACCACCCTATTCTATCAGTCATCTCTCCCTCTTTAGTTGTATTAAATAGGAAGGGAGAAAATGAGTGAATTCACTGATGCGGTGACCTATGAGATTATTAATCGATCGAGATCATTGTCAAGATGATCTATCTGTCTGTCTGTCTAGAAACATTCAGAAACAAAATTACACGTAAACTCAGCAGCTAAATGACAATATGTCTTTTATTTTCTACATGTTAAAGGTTTATTATTTACAAACAAAACAAAATTCAAACAGAAATCAAAATAATTTTTTTGACAAACACCATTTGTCTGCATATAGTTGTAAGAACTCTGTGTCAAGTAACCAACTAACTGTTCATTATTTTTTTACCAAGCTTGTTTTATTAACATGAATCTGTCAGCGGGGTTTAAGAGGAACGTACGTGTGGCTCGTAACTTACAGCATTATCTACACCATAGTCTCTCCAAGATGAACATTATCGCACATTAACAGTTAACATATTACACCTGCACTGTCAAGGTTCAGAACCCAAAAGTTCTTGGCCCATATTCACAAAACATCTCAGTTTAGGAGTCCTGATCTAAAATCAGTTTTTCCTTTTGTCCAAATAATCGCATGAATTTATCCAAAAGGTCAAACTAACACTAGGTCACAGCACTCCTACTCTGAGAGGCTTTGTGAATAAAGACCCTAGTTTCCTTTCTCTGGGCACTGGGCTTTGTTCATTTTAGCATATTTATTTAAAAACAAAACAAAATAAATGTACAAATATATGTGCTGGTTAATTGAGAGTACTCCATACTGCTAAAACTGTAAGCTGATTCGCCCGTTCGTGTTGTACTGCATACATCATAATGCCCATTCCAGAATGCTAGATAGCTGTGGTCGGGAATTATTGTGAGAAAAAAAAAGCACATAGTTGGGAAGCTTTCCCCTCCAAAGGCAAGTATCAAAAACACCACAAACCAACAGCGCTGCTATCCATCTGAACCGGGTAAAAGTTACTATTCATGGGTTGCACATTTCGTCACAATATTGTTTTGAACATTCGTTTTAGGACTGATTCCCGACCGAGCGCTCTTACTCAATGCATTGTCAATTGGCGCTGATGAACATTTCATCGAAAGTGTATGACAGTGGCTTGGAAATACAATGACGTCTGTAGAGGCAAATAATTTGCAGGGAAACCGTTTGTCATCATTGTCCAATTGGCTCATTCATCCCCCTTCTCTACCCTGTAACTATTCCCCAGGTCATTGCTGTAAATGAACATTTGTTTTCAGTCAATTTACCTGGCAAAATAAGGACAAAATGATGTCACCAGATTGACTTTAGATGCAGTATAACATTAGCTAGCTAGCTAAAATTGAGGGGAGACCACCGGATTTAAGCTAGCTTTGCTAACTATTTTGGACAATCTTTGCTAGCTAATGACAACATTGTCATCTGTCTAAAGTAAGTTTGACTACATTAATGATGATGGCAAAGCTGATTCCTACTAAATATTGGCCTACTTTAGCAATGTCATTGTATTTCCAGGGCACTATAGTGTAATTTAGATGAAACAGTCATTAGCCCCGTTCAGAATGACTGGGCATCACTGGACTTTTGGGCACCAATGTGGCTGCGGCGTCTGTATAACGTTCATAATGGCAACGATGAGACGGAGGTGCAACCCATGAATACATTCACCATGGCAGATCAGGATCAAGCAGTCTCGGAATAGAACATTTCTCCATGTTTAGAGAGTTCCAATCTAGATCATACATCTCCCTTTAAACCTTCTTATTCACTTAAAATAACTGTCTGAAGAGTCTGTATCGTATTTTTCTTTCATCAGAAAGTGCAATTCAAAATAAAGAAAATTACTTTGAATGTTTTGCTTTGGCCAGTTTCATTCCGCGCAACATTAACAATCAACAAAACATCAGTGGCTAGCTACAAAGGAAGTTACAAAAGGTGCTTCAAAATGTTTTACAATGTCTCGTCAACGTGTTAGTATCCTCCCAGTTCTGTAGAGACTGTACTAGTCACTACTGTAATTCAGAGAGTTCTATAGCAGAATGAGAGAGCCTTTTCATAGAAGTTCGCAATTGTCTTCAAAGATTCCAATTGTTAAACTGCGACATTTGGCCATCATCTTCACATTGGTTACATCTTCCTCTCAAAAAAAAAAATATTTGAAACATAGAACACATATGATAAGTAATAAATGTGTTGTATAGGTGCATATGCACATTATAGCTCCTCGCACTCAAAACAAACAAAAAGTATCGAACATGGCTACAGTTTTAGGCACAAATACTTAAGTGTCCTTTTGTGAAAATGTCAACGCTTTCGTTGCACACAAATAACGTCTAGACAGACAATGAACAAAACATAATCTCACAGTACATTTAACGTCAACTTTTTTTTTTATATAGTATCTTTTTAAGTATTTGTGAGAAGTGCATGCTTTTTATGGGACACATTTTTTTGAGGTGGACTCTGTATCGGTGTAATGTTGACACACGTTGTCTGTATTGAAGTACTGCTCATCTTTTTAGGTGTGTCTCTAAGGGGGGGGGGCTTAGATACTCGGAGCCGACTGATGGAGCATGTTTGCCGCCATGAAGATTGTGACTCTAAAACCATGAGAGGTGGTTGTCTGTGAGGAACATATCATACTAATTACTCACATGGTTACTATACACAATACATGGGGGGGTCTCTAGCAAACATACACATCAATTCATAAGCACGTCAAATAGTCTGCAACCTCACGAGGGTAAGCTGTGTTAGAATGACTGACCTTAATGAATTGTCTCAAAGTTTAGTCACATTTCTGGACCCCCCAGGACACTAAATAAATAAGCTTAAACATTGTAATTTTGTTGATATTGTTACAGTTACTATGATGGATTCAGACAAACAAGAGACAGAAACCTTAATGCAACCCAGCATATGTTGCTATCGCTCTAATTCACACACTGTGATTGTTTTTAAAATGGGGCCCAAACACTTGACTTATAACGTGACCTACTCAAAGAGAGAGGTGTCTGGAAAGGTCACGTCAGTCTTCTTCAACATTAACTTTGACTGGAAAATTCATACGTCTAGACTGCAAACCTACAGCCAATGGGCATATTGCAGAAAAAGACAAAGAGTTTATAAATTTTCTGTCGGTATGAAAACTTTTCTTTACATTCCACTGCCACACTAGACGATCACATTATTTGAATACATGATATGGAAGGTGAGGCAATGAAATTAAATATGAAAAATAAATTTTAAAAAGCAGAAAGCCTGACTAAAACATCCAACATCTGTACCCTCGGAATGACATTAAAAATAAATCAAAAATATATTGGAAATCAAAAGGTGTCAAAAATAACTAAAAGATTTGGAGTCAAGATATGATAGATTCAACAATGATTCATATTTAGAGTAATTCTAAAGTGTCACATTGTGTACGGGTAGTCAAACATACAATAACTCTTAATTGCTGTAAGGAATGGGTAGGTTTCCTCACCCAGCACACCCGCAGTAAGAAAAACACTGTAAAAGGGTATTACTGTATTGTGTAGCATGTGACTGAAATAAAATATAGCATCTCTAGAAATAACACCGGTCAAAAGGAGGTGAACATACAGGGGAGACATGTTTGAAGTGTATAATAACAGGTGTTAAGGAGTCCACGCTACAAATGTGTTGAAAAGTTTTGAAACATCAGCGTTAAATGTGTTGAAAAGTGTTGACTCCTCAGCGTTAAAAAAATATTGAATCCCTCATTCGCTTCTCTTTTGCTTGCTAGATGGTTAAAATAAACAAGGAAACAAGGAAACAAGGAAACAAGGACTATGCAGACTAATGAAGATTCTCAGTATGACAGGCATTTCTCAGTGTCAAGTAGTGCTAGCTATTGCGTTAAGGTTTTCTTATCTCTAATGAATATATGCATTGTTGTCACTTATTAACTTTTTTTCTCACATATAGATGATGATGATGATGAAGATATCAAGGTTCCTGAAAGAAGTAAGACATTGTTATGATTGAGAATGCACCACACAGTATCTGTAAATACTAGATCTACAAAACTATTTACAACACACATATAGATAATCTTTATATCACAGTCTATTGCATAATGGTGATAATCTTTAGTTTATAAATATTATAAATGTACACATAGTTTTGTTAAGCAACATTACATAACGTCTATCACGGTCTGAAATTAGGACTAAAAACAGCATCATCCATTCTTTGCTCACAACATCATCCTTCTACAAACAAAAAAAGAGCATCACGTCTATTTATATCCCTTTGGACCCATAACACTGTCATGGTGTTCACCGACCACTGTGTGAGGACACTGTGGCTCAAGAGGATGTATTGCTGAGAGCAATGGAACACCTAGCTATTGTACCTGTGTTGATTGCTAAGATTAAGGTCCCACAAATGATGTCATTAGATTTATGTTTGAGTGTGTGCTTTTTTTGTTGTTGACAGTTTCAAGGTTCGCTCGCGTCAGTTATTCCACAGTGGTGACAAAGCTGCGTAATGTGAGAAGATATTTTACTTCCTCTTCTCGCAGGTACAAAAAAAAAATAATCCAAAAGTCATCTGTCAGGATTCATCACGATGCATTCCAGTTTACAAAAACAGAAAATAACAAACACCCCCCCCCCCCTCTCCATACATTTGATATCTATATTTGTATTTTTTGGAAAGGAAGACTCATGTTTATATACTAGAGCTTTTAAATAGTCTTTGCCAAATATTCTAGCTGGATTTACACACATATATATATATATTTATTTAATATACATTCTTAAATGTAGGGAGAAAATGTGTCTAAAATATAATACAAGGGCAGTCTGTACAGGAATTCCTTTAGGCTAATTTTTTTTTCTGAAGAAAAATTTGAGAAAACAAAAAAATACTCAAGTTCATCTTTATCTTTTTTTGTATCTCCATTTAAAAATGAAATAAAACAGAAGTTAAAAAAAAGAAAAATGAGATCATAAATTTGATGCGAACCGCATCTTATCTTGCTCGGTCTCTGTACTGCTTAAGGTAGAATCTCTTCTAGAATCTCTCCTAGAGCCAGTGGAATCCCTGTGCTGGGCTGCAGAGGACACCGCTCGCACCGGAGGCAACGCTCCCGATGACATCTGGCGGAACAGGTTGACCCTCTGGGGCACTGTGGTGCGGAGACCGCTCTGTATACCCATACCCTGGATCGCAGCCACCGGCGGGGCAATGGAGGCCAGTGAGTCCCCAGATGCTGCAGGGTGTGCTCGGGGCCCCAGGGACGTGTCATGGGGCAGGGAGGGCTGGGAGGCAGAGAGGTGGCGCACGTCTCGACTCAGGCTTCCCGACTGGAGAGCATGGCTGGCCTTGTGGAGGCTGTCACTCCTCTGAGGTGACGGGACTTGCTGCTGTTGTTGTGGTTGTTGTGTTGCTGAGGAGGCCGCAGCTCCTCCTGGTTGCTGTGGCTGTGGTAGTTGTTGCTGTGGTGGTAGGCCAGTAGGCAGCGGCTGCTGGATAAGGGAGAGCTGGGAGGCGGTGGGCGAGCCGTACTGGAAGCTGCGGCCTGCCAGCCCAGGGGTCTGCACGGGTGGACTGCACACAGCCGTGGTGAAGGATACCGGGGACATGATGGACCCTTGCTGATGGAGAGAGAGGGGAGTCTGGGGGACGGGCGAGGATGAGGTCAGGTTGCCATGGATGACGCTGGGGACGGGATAGACTCCCTGCGCCGAGGCAGGCAGGATGCGGGCGGCGGCGGAGGCGGAGGGGGCAATGACGGCCGAAGCGCTGTAGGTCAAAGGGGTGGCTGACTGCTGGAACTGGTTGTTGCCCAGGGCAGTGGTGTAGGGCGGCTGAGCCGGCGAGTTAATGATGGAGTTTCCAGATATCGGGGTGGTGTTCATCCCTGTGACCGACATCCCTGTGACTGACATCCCTGTGACCGACTGCTTGCGGTCCACCATCATCACCATCTCCCTGTCCTGACGGATTATCTGCTTCAATATCTCGTTCTCCTGCGTGTTGAACACCCCAGCGTTCAGATCCTTCTGGAACTTCTGGAGGAGCAGGCTGTTCTTCTTCCCTGTTAGGAGTAGATCAATTAGAGGTTAGGTTGACTTAAGTCGTGATAGACATGGTAGCATATTAACACACCGCAGGGTGGATGTTTTGGTGTGGGTTGTTATGGGGTAATAGTGACTAGAAATGAGAGTGACTATGGTATGAGGATGAGGACATCTGAGTGAGAGTGATGTATTACCAAACTACTGTACATAGTCGATACCTAGTACATTGAGTTGTAAGATACTTAGAGGTAGTAGGTGAAAGGTAATATATTCATATAGATATATATTAGTATTAAGATTTAACATACATTACCAGTCAAAAGTTTGGGCACATCTACTCATTCAAGGGTTTTTCTTTATTTTTACTATTTTCTACATTGTATAATAATAGTGAAGACATCAAAACTTTGAAATAACTCATATGGAATCATGTCGTAACCATAAAAAAAGGGTTAAATAAATCAAAATATATTGTATATTTGAGATTCTTCAAAGTAACCACCCTTTGCCTTGATGACAGCTTTGCACATTCTTGGCATTCTCTCAACCAGCTTCATGAGGTAGTCACTTGGAATGCATTTCAATTAACAGGTGTACCTTGTTAAAAATGAATTTGTGAAATTTCTTTCCTTAATGCATTTGTGCCAATCAGTTGTGTTGTGACAAAGTAGGGTTGGTATACAGAAGAGAGCCTTATTTGGTAAAAGACCAAGTCCATATTATAGCAAGAACAGCTCAAATAAGCAAAGAGAAATGACAGTCCATCATTACTTTAAAACATGAAGGTCAGTCAAACCAGAAAAAGGAAAGAACTTTGAACGTTTTTTCAAGTGCAGTCGCAAAAACCATCAAGCGCTATGATGAAACTGGCTCTCATGAGGACCGCCACAGGAAAGGAAGACCCAGAGTTACGTTTCCTGCAGAGGATACGTTCAATAGAGAAACTGCACCTCAGATTGCAGCCCAAATATATTTTCCACAGATTTGAGGTTTTTGGTTCCAACCGATGTGTCTTCGTGAGACGCTGAGTAGGTGAACGGATGATCGCCGCACGTGTGCTTCCCACTGTGAAGCATGGAGGAGGAGGTGTGATTGTGTGGGGCTGCTTTGCTGGTGACACTCAGTGATTTATTTAGAATTCAAGGCACACTTAACCAGCATGACTACCAAAGCATTCTTCAGTGATACGGCATCCCATCTGGTTTGCGCTTAGTGGGACTATCATTGGAAAAGCATTTCTCATGAAGCTGGTAAAGAGAATGCTAAGAGAGTGCAAAGATGTCATCAAGGCAAAGGGTGGCTACTTTAAAGAATCTAAAACCAAAAATATATATTTTGGTTTGTTTAACACTTTTGTGGTTACTACATGATTCCATATGTGTTATTTCATAGTTTCGATGTCTTCACTATTATTCTACAATGTAGAAAATAGTAAAAATAAAGAAAAACCCTTGAATGAGTAGGTGTGTCCAAACTTTTGACTGGTACTGTATGTACAGTGCATTTGGAAAGTATTCAGACCCCTTGACTTTTTCCACATTTTGATACGTTTTGTTGAATCGTTTTTTCCCCTCATCAATCTACACACAATATCCCATTGTGTGTAGCAAAAACAGGATTTTAGACATTTTTGCAAATGCATTAAATATAAAAAATTGAAATGTCACATTTACATAGACCCTTTACTCAGTACTTTGTTTGAGAACCTTTGGCAATGATTACAGCCTAGAGTCTTCTTGGTTATGACGCTACAAGCTTGGCAAACCTGTAATTGAGGAGTTTCTCCCATTCATCTCTGCAGATCCTCTCAAGCTCTGTCAGTTTTGGATGGGGATCATCGCTGCACAGCTATTTTCAGGTGTCTCCAGAGACGTTCGATCAGGTTCAAGTCCGGGCTCTGGCTGAGACACTCAAGGACGTTCAGAAGTCACTCCTGCATTGCCTTGGCTGTGTGCTTAGGGTCGTTGTCCTGTTGAAAGGTGAACCTTCACCCTAGTTTGAGGTCCTGAGCGCTCTGGAGCAGATTTTCCTCAAGGATCTCTCTGTACTTTGCTCCATTTATCTTTCCCTCGATCCTGACTAGTGTCCCTGTCCCTGCTACTGAAAAACATCTCCCACAGCATGCTGCTGCTACCTCCATGCTTCACCGTAGGGATGGTGCCAGGTTTCCTCTAGATGCAATGCTTGGCATTCAGGCCAAAGAGTTCAATCTTGGTTTCATCATACCAGAGAATCTTGTTTCTCATGGTCTGAGAGTCCTTTAGGTGCCTTTTGGCAAACTCCAAGTGGGCTGTCATGGGCCTTTTACTGAGGAGTGGCTTCCGTCTGGCCACTCTACCACAAAGACCTGATTGATGGAGTGCTACAGAGATGGTTGTCCTTCTGGCAGGTTCTCCCATCTCCACATAGGAACTCTGGAGCTCTGTCAGAGTGACCATCAGGTTCTTGGTCACCTCCCTGACCAAGGCCCTTCTCTTGCGATTGCTCAGTTTGGCTGTGCGTCCAGCTGATGATGGAGGCCACTGTGTTTCTTGGGGATCTTCAATGCTACAGAAAACTTTTGGTACCCTTCCCCAGATCTGTGCCCCGACACAATCCTGTCTCGGAGCTCTACAGATAATTCCTTCGACATCATGGCTTGGTTTTTGCTCTGACATGCATTGTAAACTGTAAGACCTTATATAGACAGCTGTGTGCCTTTCCAAATCATGTCCAATCAACTGAATTTACCACAAGTGGACTCCAATCAAGTTGTAGAAAACTCTCAAGGATGATCAATGGAAACAGGATGCATCTGAGCTCAATTTCGAGTCTCATAGCAAAGGGTCTGAATACTTATGTAAATAAGGTATTTCAGGTTTTTTATGTTTAATACGTTAAAAAAAAGGACCTGTTTTCGCTTTGTCATTATGGGCTATTATGTATAGATTGATGTAGGGAAACAATTATTTAATCAATTTTAGAAAAAGGCTGTAACGTAACAAAATGCGGAAAAAGTCAAGGGGGTCTGAATACACTAAACACTAAAATAAAAGGTGACATTCTGTACTGTTGCATTATACGAAACATTTAATCTCAAATCCAAAATGGTGGAGTATAGAGCCAAATGAAAAGTTTTAGCTTCTCTGTCAAAATAAATACTCAGGGGAGTGTACCTACTCAAGAATAAAATGTATTAGATTCTAATCATTTTCATAAATACACCATAGGAATCGACATAGAATATAATTCTAAAACACATTGAGTTCACACCTTGGCTCTACATTCAGTAGGACAACAGTTAGCTATGCACTACAGAATACACACTGGAAGGATTCAACCACCACTAATACACATATTTCAACACAGTCCTTAAAACTATAGGTCCCAACTACTAAAACATATTTCTTTAATGACAGTTTGGTTTAGTGACATGAAGTTCCCACAATAAAAATAAAATTGCAACTCAAAGTCATCAGTGTTTATTCAGTTCTTCTTATTTTTTTATATTCAAAAGCTTTTTTATGTTTGACAAATGATTTTCTTTAGTATGTTAATTTTAAAAGAATGGAATAGCTCTAGTCCTCCTGCCTGCTGGCTATGAATGAAGAGAGGTGTAAAGATTTATTTCTAGGATGTATTTGTTTTGGAGTGTTGACCTTTTCCTCACGATTGCTGAGAAACTCTCTTGGTTAGTAAGGATGACAGAGTAAGATTCTGGAACTGCTGGCAGCTTTAACAAAGGCTCATCAATCTTTTAAACAGAGACGTTTTCTTTTCCTCTGTGTACTGCTAATGGTGCTAAGGCCTTACAACCTTCCCTATTCAAGGATGCAGACATTTTATACTGGCACGTATGTCTATAACACTGGACTTTTATTTTTACGAGTCTCTTCGCTGATAGAGAGCACATCATAAAGCACATATCTGCAAGTTAGGCAGATGTATAGTGGCTATATAGTACCAGGTTTAGCAGATGTATAGTTGGTACATAGTACCAGGTGAAATAGATGTATAGTTGGTACATAGTACCAGGTTAAGTAGATGTATAGTTGGTACATAGTACCAGGTTAAATAGATGTATAGTTGGTACATAGTACCAGGTTAAATAGATGTATAGTTGGTACATAGTACCAGGTTAAATAGATGTATAGTTGGTACATAGTACCAGGTTAAGTAGATGTATAGTTGGTACATAGTACCAGGTTAAATAGATGTATAGTTGGTACATAGTACCAGGTTAAATAGATGTATAGTTGGTACATAGTACTAGGTTAAATAGATGTATAGTTGGTACATAGTACCAGGTTAAATAGATGTATAGTTGGTACATAGTACTAGGTTAAATAGATGTATAGTTGGTACATAGTACTAGGTTAAATAGATGTATAGTTGGTACATAGTACTAGGTTAAATAGATGTATAGTTAGTACATAGTACTAGGTTAAATAGATGTATAGTTGGTACATAGTACTAGGTTAAATAGATGTATAGTTGGTACATAGTACTAGGTTAAATAGATGTATAGTTGGTACATAGTACCAGGTTAAATAGATGTATAGTTGGTACATAGTACCAGGTTAAATAGATGTATAGTTGGTACATAGTACCAGGTTAAGTAGATGTATAGTTGGTACCTAGTACCAGGTTACATAGATGTATAGTTGGTACAGGAACTTTTCAAAGCAGCTATTTAGAATAATAAGTAATGTGATGTTAAAATACAGTAATTCACATATTGAAAATTAAAGGTGGATTTTAACAGTTTTCCCCTTTTTCAGGGAACATTTTGACTAAATACTATATTTTGGTATTCCATTTAATCTAAAGTAAGCCTTTTCGAAATGTTATCCTTTACAAAATACAGTGCTAGTGGCATTTTCATTACGCCCATATCCTGTACAGCCTCTCTGTTGACATATGGTCAGCTGTGCAGATGGCCGGGTCAACGGCAGGGCAAAGGCAAATTGTTTGTGGCAGGCAGACGTATCCATAAGGACAGGATGTTAACATTCGTAGCTTTGTGTGAAAGAGAAGAAAGTGTCAAGGGGATCAATGGATTCCTTCGTAAAGGAAAGTGTTGGCTAGACATGTCCTGGCAAAATCCATCCCTAGGGGCTACGTCCCAAAAGGAACCCTATTCCCTTTATAGTGCACTTCCCATAGGGCTCTGGTCAAAAGTTTATAGGTAATAAGGCACCATTTTGGGACGTAGCCCAAGTCTCTGTTATGCCACACATAATGCCTCACCAACCAGCACAAAGCAATGACCGTCAGGGCCAGCACTGGGATCAGCATTGGCAGGTGGATCAGGTGTGATTGATTCTGTCCTTAGACTGGGTAAGCTTTGTGTGAGAGACGATGAGTCCCTTATCAGTCATTCCAAGGAAGCCGATCAGTCATTGGCTTGGCTGTGATTCTCTTGGATGTGGACCAATGACAGCGCTGAACACTAGGGAAGTGGCTAGATGCTAACGCTAACACCAGACACTGACCGCAGGGTTACCATAGACTTACATGACATCAGTATACATTGCTGAACAGAATGCTTCACGATTAAACTCTGGATGGGGAGGAGCACAACACAGACATGTTATTGTTGAAACATGAGGTCATGGCATGGAGGAGTGCCCTTGTAAGTCACGTACAGTATATTTACAGTACAGTACAGTCAAATCTCACACAGCTCAGTAATGCTTTGACACGGATCAAATGGAAGCTGAGGTCTGTGGAGATAATGTATTGGTGCATAATATAGGGATATTATGCAGTAAGACAAATAGGTTTAACCACTACCGTTAAACAAAGGGAATTAGACATGGAAATGACTAGAAACGTGGACTGCACTGACAGTGGAGGGATACAGTGAAGACTTTGAGCCACAAGAACACACTTGTTTTTCAATGGTTTCCTGTTTCTTACGTGTATAAATTATAGGTCATCAGGTGTGTTTAAACATGTAGATTTACAGTAGATCTACTGTTTATACACTGAATACCCATATTTGTGTTACATTTTCTCTTTCGCTACGTACTTTTTAGATGTCACTTCCCAGTTAATATTGAAATGAATAGGTGTTGTTTATTAAAGATGACCCTTCATTGTCTGTATACATGAACCGTACTGAAATGTCATGAATCAAACTGAAATGTGGCTATTTCACAAAGCATTTTGTATTGTGCTGTATTGAACTAATGGTATGGTGACAAACTGGTTGAATAATGTTGTTTCCACTTCATTTCAACAACAGAAAAACATGGATGATGTTGAATCAACATGGAAAACGAATTGGATTTGGCCAAAGTCATTAACATAAGGGAATTTCATATTTTTTTCACCCAACTTATAACTTCAATGACATTGGATTTTTTTTAAATTTAATCTTTTTTTTTACATTGAATTCACGTTAGTTGACAACTCAACCAAATGTATATCAAAAGTAGATGTTAAAACGACGTCTGTGCCAAGTAGGAACTGTCAATCCTGGATGTGAGGGCCCAAGGGGAAATAAACGCCACACCAATTAAGACGTGAACGATTTAAAACAAACTGAAACAAAAGGCGGTTAACAGAATGAACAACAATCAGAACAATAGAAGACATTAATGCTGGTTCTAACCAACAAAGGAAAGAAACACCAGGATCGTGCTATCTCTGTGTGGTGGCAAACTTTGAACTACTTTTGAACATAAAAATAAATACCCAGAAACCTTCGCTGGTATCAAGAAAACAAACTTGAGTTGTTTCAATAAGTAAAGAAACATTCCTGTTGCATCCCATTTGAAAAGCTACTTTTCCCCTTAGTGCCGCTATGCTGATGAGATGTGTAGAGAAATAGTACACTAAACTATGCCTATATATATTAATGCTCATTAACTTTATTTAGACTGTGGCTCTTAATCAATTAGGAGATGAATGATTACTGACCATAAGGCTGGTTAAATGTATACTCTGGGCTTTCACACATTTGATTGGTTATCTAACTGACTGGTCCGTGCAGGTAAATCCCTGCCCATGGTAATTACTGAGAAGGGACGTAACAGAACAGTGAGGCGTTTACAGAGCAGTACACAGAGCTCAAAAACCTCACCAGGTGGCTGCTTGGTATGACGTCAGCCCAAACTCTAAAAATAGGAAAAGCATAAAGCTGCTTAGGTTTTCTCTCCTGTCACTCTAACCTTTGTACTTAAACAAAGACAACGATCAGCTCAACAAATACACTGTAGTCGTTTTCACAATTATTTTTTTTAAATCCCCCCAAAAAAGGCTCCATCACAAAATTCACAATTCATGTCAAACTGGAATAAGCTTGAAGTGTAATAATTCTGAAATAATGAAAAACATTTTTTTTTTTAACAGATGAAAATGTATTCCTAAACTCAGCAATATCGGTTTAGTTGCATTGATAGAATCCAAGTACTTTCAAAATGCCTACAGAAACAATATATCATGTAACATTCAATCAATATTCATTTCTTTTAGTTACCTCTGTCAAATTACTACTTAGAAAATGACCTGTAAGTTGACAACAAAGATTATGTTAAACCTACTGTGAGGAACCTTCGTCTAACTTTAGGTATCTTTTCAATGGAGGAAGGAATTCACCTTGTGAATGAATGTAACACTGTGAGTTCATGTTCTGAAAAAGGTACTTGAGAACAAATTAATTTTAGTGCGTCTGGTTCATTTCCCCTGGCTGTGCGAATATTGAAATTGGAATAAAGTGTTTACCTGCTGCCTATTCGTCGGCCAGGACACTCTTGAAAACGAGATGTGCTCATCTCAAGAGGGACTCCTGGTCAAATCATTTTTTAGATAGAGATACAGTCAATTGTACAACATGGTATTTGTTTCAAATGCATGGTTCTTTTTTTTTTTAAAGAACCAACCAGACAAGCACTTGCAGTCCAAGTCCATAAATAAACGAGACATCCAGCACTCATCATGACATTGTATTTTCCCTTGTATGAGACAAACCCCCCTTTTTTTTAAAGTCCAAATTACCAAATTCATTTCATAACACTTACTGATTTAGGATAAGTGTTTTTTAACAGCCGGCAGCCAGCTCTTGTATTGAAACGGAATATAATGTGACACATCTGTTGGTTGTTTCCAAAAGCCAACCTTATTCTCTAGTGAAAAGGGCAAATGTAAATCACGACCACCACAGAGGTCAAAAGGGCATACGTTTCAGAGGGTAGTGTGGACAGAATCTACAGGGCAATGGAACTGATGTACAGTACTATAGCCAGTTGGTCAAAGCTATGAGAGGAATCATTCACATTTCCAGAAGAAGGTACATTCAGCGCTATGACAACATACCATATTCGCCTAATAGGCACTGTGGACTATTCATTTGCTCTGATTGGTCTATCCCAACCATGTTTTATCGATTGATTGATTGATTGATTGACTTGCCTGTCACAATAGTATAGCAATGTTGAGTCAACACAAGGGGTGCAAAGCAATTCAATGACAACATGCCTTAGACACAAACAAAGATACCAACTCAAACTCAATAAACCAACAAAGAAGAAACAAACAAACATACCAACTCAATCTCAATAGACCAACAAAGAAGAAACAAACAAAGATACCAACTCAAACTCAATAAACCAACAAAGAAGAAACAAACAAACATACCAACTCAATCTCAATAGACCAACAAAGAAGAAACAAACAAACATACCAACTAAAACTCAATAAACCAACAAAGAAGAAACAAACAAACATACCAACTCAAACTCAATAAACCAACAAAGAAGAAACAAACAAACATACCAACTCAAACTCAATAAACCAACAAAGAAGAAACACACAAACATACCAACTCAAACTCAATAAACCAACAAAGAAGAAACAAACAAACATACCAACTAAAACTCAATAAACCAACAAAGAAGAAACAAACAAACATACCAACTCAAACTCAATAAACCAACAAAGAAGAAACACACAAACATACCAACTCAAACTCAATAAACCAACAAAGAAGAAACAAACAAACATACCAACTCAAACTCAATAAACCAACAAAGAAGAAACAAACAAACATACCAACTAAAACTCAATAAACCAACAAAGAAGAAACAAACAAACATACCAACTCAAACTCAATAAACCAACAAAGAAGAAACACACAAACATACCAACTCAAACTCAATAAACCAACAAAGAAGAAACAAACAAACATACCAACTCAAACTCAATAAACCAACAAAGAAGAAACAAACAAACATACCAACTAAAACTCAATAAACCAACAAAGAAGAAACAAACAAACATACCAACTAAAACTCAATAAACCAACAAAGAAGAAACACACAAACATACCAACTCAAACTCAATAAACCAACAAAGAAGAAACAAACAAACATACCAACTAAAACTCAATAAACCAACAAAGAAGAAACAAACAAACATACCAACTAAAACTCAATAAACCAACAAAGAAGAAACAAACAAACATACCAACTAAAACTCAATAAACCAACAAAGAAGAAACAAACAAACATACCAACTCAAACTCAATAAACCAACAAAGAAGAAACAAACAAACATACCAACTCAAACTCAATAAACCAACAAAGAAGAAACAAACAAACATACCAACTCAAACTCAATAAACCAACAAAGAAGAAACAAACAAACATACCAACTCAAACTCAATAAACCAACAAAGAAGAAACAAACAAACATACCAACTCAAACTCAATAAACCAACAAAGAAGAAACAAACAAACATACCAACTCAAACTCAATACATCAACAAAGAAGAAAAAAAACATACCAACTCAAACTCAATAAACCAACAAAGAAGAAAAAAAACATACCAACTCAAACTCAATAAACCAAGAAAGAAGAAAAAACAAACAAACATGAAATAAATACAAACCACAAGCTTAATCCAGGTTTGAGCCAACATTTGCGCGCTATCGTTCTGCAAATTCAACTTGTTTTTATAAAAATCTTCTCACAGTATCTGTTATATTTAAAAGACACTGGGTACCTGTACACAAAAAACTCTCCTCATATCGCCCCTTTTTTGGTAATAGTTGTTTATAGTATAATAAAGTGCCTGAGCAAAATGAAAGTTATAGATAGAATTCACAATAACTTTCTGCTATTATTTATCAAATGTTTGGCCATGCAATTCAAACAAATGTCCCAGAGTTCCAGTTGAATACCCTCACCATACGTTATGCATGTGATGATAAATATCCCCAACCACTCCTATCCAATTCCTATATTCCTACGGTAATGATCCATGACTCTTTAATGCTTTACGCTCATAGTTTCAAACTACCGGTCATTTGAATAACATTAGAATATTTGTTGATGTCATGTCATAATTGTAATGTTAACTTTAATCTGCCATAAAGGATGTTTAGTAAGTAATCTTAAGATTTATACTTGATCTATTCTTTTACAGAGGGGGAGTTGGACGACTCCTTTCAATTATGTGTGATTTTTTTATATTTTTTTATCTAATTAGAATTGAATATTTTAAACAGCTATTGTTAATTTTAAATAATCTCCTTATAAGTTATTTTAAGTTATATGTTTCTCATTGGTTCAAACCATGTGGGCCAAGTCTGGCTAAAATCCTTCAAGAAAGTGAACATTTTAAAGCAGAAAGTAATTGAAGAGAGGGCTAGGGATTAAATGGGGGCAAAATAATGTGTACATTATAAAAGTAGACCTCGCATGGAGAAACAAACAATTCTGACATCCCTACTAAGCTCACTTCAAAATGAAGCTTATCTATGCAGAAACCAAAAGTTGAGATAAATAATATTGCTGATTTCTAAAACGTTGCATACGACATCAGTTAACTTCGAAACTTCTGTCAAAATGTGAGACCTGACAAAAAGGCACTTGTAACGTAATAAATATAGCTTACCAAGCCACCTGCTGTATTCTGTCCTTTAATAAAGATAAAAGATTATAGACTTTTCATGGAAACATAATGGCCGTCTTAGGACAAAGAGTACATACAGTACACACAATATGAAGAAGGGTGCTTTCTCAATACGGATGCATTACCTATATGCATTACTAGTGCAATATTCTACAAGCATTAGATGCTATATGCTTTCTTCTCCTTATGAGTGTGTGGCCATGATGAAATGTGAATTTTATAGGCAACCTCTCCAGATAAATATCAGATAATATTTGTAGCATCAAAGCAGCCAATTGAGGAGAAACAGTTTAACCGGATTATATCAGAATATTTCCCAAATATTAATATAGTACAAATCTAGTACATTATGAGCATAATTATTTAAAAGGGAGAAGTTATTTAGGAAAAACAGCATAAAAAAAGATGCCCTGGTTGCATTACATACATGTGCCCCTTTTTTTCAGTCATTATAATAATTCTGTTTCTATCTGATTAATTGATTATCTTTCTTTATGACTTTAGTTAAATTGCCACTAATAACGGCAAAGTGTGTCTATGTTTCTCTAACAAATGAAAGGAACATGGCTTGGCAGGAACCAGAGTGAGAGGTGAAGGAACTGGCCGTGTACAGTAGCTAGGGTTACAACATTTAGTAGATTCCACAAATTTCCAACTTTTCCAGAAATCCAGGTTGGAGGATTCTCATATCTCCTGATTATTCCCTCCTGATTCCAGGAATATCCCAACCCGAGATTTCTGCAAAGCTGGGGAATTTTGGGAAAGTTGCCAGACGCTAATGGGGAGTCATAAAATGTCTACAAGCCGTGCCTGTCAAGCCGGATCAAGCCAGGTCAAGCCTGGTCAAACCTGGTCAAGCCTGGTCAAGCCTGGTCCAACTTGGTCAAGCCTGGTTAACTTTGAGGCCTCTGACTCCCTGCCCTCCCTCCCTGGTGTCACATGCCCAGCTCAGGGCCCCTGTTTGGGGGCCAGGCCAGTCTATGGCTGCTCTGGCTGGGCTGGTCCTTGGGACGGGGTCGGGGTGCTGCTCATACCCAGGTGTGCAGGTGAATGGAGACGGAGGCACATGCAGATGAATTATAGCTTCCATCCACTCGCCAGAAGGGGTTCCAGTTGGGGGTCAACACCAAACCAAAGAAGGGGTGGAACTGACACCCTCCTGGACAGACAGATCTGACACCCTCCAGGACAGACAGATCTGACACCCTCCAGGACAGAAATATCGGACACCCTCCTGGACAGACAGATCTGACACCCTCCTGGACAGACAGATCTGACACCTTCCCGGACAGACAGATCTGACACCCTCCCGGACAGACAGATCTGACACCTTCCTGGACAGACAGATCTGACACCCTCCCGGACAGACAGATCTGTAGTGCTGAGCGATTAACCAAAATGTTTTGTTGTTGTTGGTTATTAAACAACGAATTGACCGACGTTGTTTCAATTACTGGAATTCCATTGAGTTCGTTTTTTTGTGAGCCCAATCATTCACCAGAGAAATCTGAGAAATCAAGTCAAGAACTATGTGGAATTCTGGGCTGAAGGGGTGTAGTTTTCATTAAGCAAATATACAACCTTGTTCAGCGCAGAAACTTGGTAATTAACTACAATGACCATAATCCATTGTGCCAGTTTTGTCCGGCTCAGAGACATATCAGTGAGGAAGAGGCTAAGCGAGAGGTTTCATTCTCGCCAAAATCTGTCCAAAATAACGCAATGCTTTTCTATGGACTTATTTTGGATCTAAGCTTGTCGCCTGCCTTCCCGTCTTTGGGACAACAACTCCTATTGTTAGGGTGAAGACACGAGCATCTCCTCATTAAATACAGATCTCTGAACAGATACACTTTTACACCTGCTACGTTAGGTTAGATACCCACAGACCACATAGACAGCATGAGAGAGGAATGTACACAACGACGAGAGAGAGAGAGAGAGAGAGGGACAGAGACAGTTCATGAAAGTATACCTTATCTATTTTGAAGAACTAGAAAAATGATGTTGTCAGACAGCTCTGCAGCATACCTCGGCAGGCTAGCTAAATAGGATGACTGAAGACAGTACAGTATGGGGAGCACATAACATTAGATGGTCTGGCTGGCTGCTACCGTCGGAGCAGAGATGAGATGACGACTTTAAGGAATGAAAAAAGAATAAAGTAATTAAATGAAAACTAAGTAATAAAAACACAACTGAAATAATTTACTAGTTCATAGTGATTTCTATTGATGTCTACCCAATGTGGACCTGACCGAGACAATGGAATATTTACTAGTTCATAGTGATTTCTATTGATGTCTACCCAATGTGGACCTGACCGAGACAATGGAATATTTACTAGTTCATAGTGATTTCTATTGATGTCTACCCAATGTGGACCTGACCGAGACAATGGAATATTTACTAGTTCATAGTGATTTCTATTGATGTCTACCCAATGTGGACCTGACCGAGACAATGGAATATTTACTAGTTCATAGTGATTTCTATTGATGTCTACCCAATGTGGACCTGACCGAGACAATGGAATATTTACTAGTTCATAGTGATTTCTATTGATGTCTACCCAATGTGGACCTGACCGAGACAATGGAATATTTACTAGTTCATAGTGATTTCTATTGATGTCTACCCAATGTGGACCTGACCGAGACAATGGAATATTTACTAGTTCATAGTGATTTCTATTGATGTCTACCCAATGTGGACCTGACCGAGACAATGGAATATTTTCAATATTTTGGCAATTGAATGTTCTCTAATTTTGTCTTTGGAATTTCCATTAAAAAGCTCTAAAATCAATGTAACGTCATTATTTCATAATGCATTTAATGCAAATAAATAAATAATCAAAACCGAAATAGAAAATCGTGATAATTTTTTAATAATCGAACCGAAACCGAACAGACCTCAAAAAGCACTAATCGCTCAGCAATTACAAATCTCACACCCTCCTGGACAGACAGATCTGACACTCTCCCAGACAGACAGATCTCACACCCTCCTGGACAGACAGATCTGACACTCTCCCAGACAGACAGATCTCAAACTCTCCTAGACAGACAGATCTGACACCCTGCTGGACAGACAGATCTGACACTCTCCCAGACAGACAGATCTGACACCCTCCTGGACAGACAGATCTCACACCCTCCTGGACAGACAGATCTCACACCCTCCTGGACAGACAGATCTCACACCCTCCTGGACAGACAGATCTCACACCCTCCTGGACAGACAGATCTCACACTCTCCCAGACAGACAGATCTCACACCCTCCTGGACAGACAGGTCTGACACCGTCTCGGATTGACAGCGACATGCACTGCCTTCCATTTATTAATAACACAAAACGATCAACGTTACAAATGTAAACAATTATTGTAAAGATATGTTATCAATGTAAAACATTTTATAAAATTAAGTTAACTTGATGGAAAGAGAGAAGGAAAGAGCATACAGGCCATGCATCACCATGGCAGGCAGGCAGTCAGACAGACAGACACAGTGCTGTAAAGGAGGGCAAACACTATGGAGACAGTCACATACACACGGCACATGGCACAGGCAGGCCATGACAGTGCACCAATCCCCACAGTAGAGTAGCAACACAAGGCATGGTCAAGGTCTTACCGATGCGGTCCAGGCGGTCGATGGCTACGGTCTCGAAAGCGCGCCGCATCATAGGGTACTCTTCTAACACCTCGTTGAAGTGATCCACGGAGAGGGAGAAGAGACGGCAGTAGGTGTCAGCGCGAACGCTCGCCGTGCGTCTTCCCTTCGTCAGGAGACAGATCTCTGCAGAAACAATACAAAAAAAAAAACACACACGATAAGACTCTGGCTTTGTGATGTCACTGAAATAATGTCATATCTCTGTTTTGGTCATGACAGAAGGACACATTTCTACACACTTTCAAAAGTTCTCCAGTTATATTTTGCAGGGAGACCATGGGTCGGGTATCCTATATTTATCTCATCACTACTGGGTGTGAGTACACTCTTTCTAAGCACTTTCTGTTTCGGTCTCTATGCTGTCTAAGGCTTGATGGCCAAAATGTGTACATCCATTGTCAGTAATACATTATTTGCGAGTGTTGCAGATCTTTGACAGACACACAGGGAGGGAGGGAAGCGAATGGAGTGAAAAATTACAGCCCTAACGAAGATCAGCTCTAACCCAACCTGAGGTGTAGATCCTCCAACATGGGACAAATGACCATATAAATGAAGAATGAAGTCCAGGGTACAGCTGGATCTAATGCACACAGCCTTCACCGCTGCATTGTCACTAAAGCAGTGGCGAGTCAATTCATCACGTTGTCACTTTGAGCTAATGATTCTGAAATGTCAGTGTATGTCCAGGCCCGGGCTGCTGCTGCTGCTGCTGCTGCTACTGCTGTCTAGCATAGGCATGTACAGTACAGAGAGTCAACTGAATAGACACAGTGATTCTTGAGCAGACATCCTGACATCTCAACGATCATTGGGGATATTGCCTTTTAAAGTCTATCACCGTGCACAGGTATAGATCATCTGTGCTGGATTGACTCCCAGCCTGTATGTATCAAGTGTAGTTCCTATACTTCAGCTTCATATTAAAGTGGTAGACGACCCTTGTCCCTGGCCCTTATCTCAGCCCTTCAGATGGTATGTATAACATGTTAGCCACTGGGAAATTATGTGCTAGTTCTGTAATTACTGGACTCTGCCCTTGGACATGTTACCCCTCAAATTAGACGCAACTCTTGGATCTAATTCAAGCAACGCAAAGATTCCCCCTGCTACAAGATTAACCCTGCTACAAACTACTGTGGGGTCAACCATCCTAATAGACCTATCAGAAAGACAGCCAATGAGAAAGTAAACCCATCTTGTGCTCAGTGGCTAGCTGATGCTAGCTGACGCTAGTTTATGAAAGCATTCATATTTATTGCTAGTGTGTAGACAAACATGTCCCAATACCGCAATATCTTCTTCAAAACAATAAGTCATATAAGTCACAGTGAAAGGGACGTGAATTCTTGGACGTTTGTTTGAGGACAATGCCCTTGACATTCACAGCCTAGAGTTCTACTGTGAAAAGCGTTAGCTGCTATAGAGCTGCCTGCCATAGCCTGCAGGATGTGAAAACAGGACTCCCAAACTGTGAGTGTGAACAAGGTGTTAGGGCTGTTATAATAGAAAAAGCTCCTCATAAGTGCGATCTCTGTTGGCACAGAGAGAATCCATGTGGTGCTATAACACTGAGCATCCTATTCCTTAGGGCTCTGCTCAAAAGTAGTGCATTATATAGGAAATAGGATGCTATTTGGGACACACTACCATACCATACCCCCTCCGTCTCTATAATCGCTTCACACTAAAAATAATGAGCTAGCTTAAAGAAATACACTGAACAGAGAGAGAGAGCAGAGAGAGAGCTAAGAGAGACAGCAGAGATAGAGCAAAGAGAGATACAGCAGAGAGAGAGAGAGAGAGCAGAGAGAGAGAGAGAGAGCAGAGAGAGAGCAAAGAGAGAGCAGAGATAGAGCAGAGATAGAGCAAAGAGAGATACAGCAAAGAGAGAGAGAGAGCAGAGAGAGAGCAGAGTTAAAGCAAAGAAAGAGACAGCAGAGAGAGAGAGAGAGAGAGAGAGAGCAGAGATAGAGCAAAGAGAGAGACAGCAGAGATAGAGCAAAGAGAGATACAGCAGAGAGAGAGAGAGAGCAGAGATAGAGCAGAGAGAGCAGAGAGAGAGAGCAGAGATAGAGCAAAGAGAGAGAGAGAGAGCAGAGATAGAGCAAAGAGAGAGAGAGAGAGCAGAGATAGAGCAAAGAGAGAGCAGAGATAGAGCAGAGAGAGAGCAGAGAGAGAGCAGAGATAGAGCAAAGAGAGAGCAAAGAGAGAGCAGAGAGAGAGTGAGAGAGAGCAGAGATAGAGCAAAGAGAGAGCAGAGATAGAGCAGAGAGAGAGAGCAGAGATAGAGCAGAGAGAGAGCAAAGAGAGAGCAGAGATAGAACAAAGAGAGAGCAGAGAGAGAGAGAGCAGAGATAGAGCAGAGAGAGAGCAGAGAGAGAGCAGAGATAGAGCAAAGAGAGAGCAGAGAGAGAGAGAGAGAGAGCAGAGATAGAGCAAAGAGAGAGCAGAGAGAGAGAGAGCAGAGATAGAGCAGAGAGAGAGCAAAGAGAGAGCAGAGATAGAACAAAGAGAGAGCAGAGAGAGAGAGAGCAGAGATAGAGCAAAGAGAGAGCAGAGAGAGAGAGAGAGAGAGAGAGCAGAGAGAGAGCAAAGAGAGAGCAGAGATAGAGCAAAGAGAGATACAGCAGAGAGAGAGAGCAGAGATAGAGCAGAGATAGAGCAAAGAGAGAGCAGAGAGAGAGAGCAGAGATAGAGCAAAGAGAGAGCAGAGATAGAGAGAGAGAGAGAGAGAGCAGAGATAGAGCAAAGAGAGAGCAGAGAGAGAGCAAAGAGAGAGCAGAGTTAAAGCAAAGAGAGAGAGAGCAGAGAGAGAGCAGAGAGAGTGCAGAGATAGAGCTAAGAGAGAGACAGCCGAGAGAGAGCAGAGAGAGTGCAGAGATAGAGCTAAGAGAGAGACAGCCGAGAGAGAGCAGAGAGAGAGCAGAGATAAAGCAAAGAGAGAGACAGCAGAGAGTTGGAAATACATTGCAGCAGAGAGTTGGAAATACATTGCAGCAGAGAGCAGAGAGAAAGTTGGTTGCAGCTGGAGTTAATTGTATTATCTGACAGGTGGCAACCCAGAGGAAAAGAGGAAGGTTAGCAGTTAGATGCCTGAGTTGGCGAGAAATTAGAAGGTGTTTCTGTCACTCTCACAAATTAGTGGACAATCAGTTAGCTTAGTTCTCCTGTCCTCTGGCTGCTTCCCAAATAGCACCCTACTACCTATACAGTACAATACTTTTGACAAGGGCCCATAGGGTTCAGGTCAAAAGTATTGCACTAGGAATAGGGTGCCATTTGGGACTCAGATTCTCTCTCCTTCAGTGTGGGAACAGAGCCCGGGCACCCAGCACTGTACAGTAGTTATCTGGACTACAAGCTGATCTGGGTTTACATACTATTAGAAATCATGTCAAATACTTTATCTAGGCTTGATTGAGCTTGACTGGCACAATGGAACCAATAAAATAGTCACAAGGAGTGTAAACTACAAATCACGTCCATCTGGCACTCCTGTTAGGCTAGAGCAAACGCTCAACAGATTTGAAAGGTTTCAAATAGTATCTGAACCCAGATCTGGTTGGGATGGGGTATAGCCACCCAGCCTTGAGGCGCAGACATCTGGACAACCTTGGAAGTCTGAGACCTGGGAGAGTGTGATTAGCACGCTAACTCTAGCTAGTTTGTCGGTACGACAGAGTGATTAGCATGCTAACTCTAGCTAGTTTGTCGGTACAACAGTGTGATTAGCACGCTAACTCTAGCTAGTTTGTCGGTACGACAGAGTGATTAGCATGCTAACTCTAGCTAGTTTGTCGGTAATACAGAGTGATTAGCATGCTAACTCTAGCTAGTTTTTCGGTACGACAGAGTGATTAGCATGTAACTCTAGCTAGTGTAAGAAATTGTAATAGATACTGGAAACTTGTAATAACAACTTCTCAACATAAGCCATCTTTTATACAAAATACACACACCCCCGTTTTCCCTTGGACATATGCTGGTCTCATTAGACACCAACCACAGACACACACAACTCCCCTCCCCCATGACAACCACAGACACACACACAACTCAAGGTTGGAGCACAAGACAAAGAACTATCTCAAGAACCAATGGAACGTTGACACCAGGCCTGATCAGGACTACCCACGACCCAGATCGACCAATCAGAAGGCCAGACTACAAGATCAACCTACTTTGCTTGTTGCCTATATAATCTGAATGAACTGTTTAGAGCGGCCTCTTTTCTGACGATTCCATACGAATCAGACAGAAGGGGCCGTGCTGCACGCTTTGCCTGATATTTTTACACTTGAATAAAACTGCCTTATTATACAAATATCCACCTCGTCCTAT
Source organism: Salvelinus fontinalis (assembly GCF_029448725.1). Lineage (NCBI taxonomy): Eukaryota > Metazoa > Chordata > Actinopteri > Salmoniformes > Salmonidae > Salvelinus > Salvelinus fontinalis. Next base: position 13,870,876 of record NC_074666.1, on the reverse strand, counting down.
GTCTCCACTTGATCTCCTGTCTCCAGTAAACGTTTTATCAACACTAGTTTGTCAGTACGACAGAAAGTCAGACTCAGGAGTGATTAGCATAGCGTTCCTGATTAGTATTCCATATTAGTGTTGGTTAGATTTACTTTTAGCATGCTAATACTATCCAGTAGCATTGGGCGTAGCTAGCCGGCTTGCATCAGTGTTATGGCCAGGTCCTCTGTCTGTCTTTGGCTAGATCTGGGGCTATGTTATGCTGCTTGATAATGTGGTTCAGTGGAGGGGAAGTAGTGAGGCTCCTGACTGGACCAGCTGCTCTCAAGTCAGCTCACTTCCTAATGCCATACTTATGCAACGACCAACAGAGAGGGGGGGGGGGGGGGGGGTATCACAACCCACCAGATGGGCAGCAGGCCGGAGCAGGTGGCTGGCATCAGCATAGCGTGGCAAAATGACGGGCTACACACACACACACACACACACACACACACACACACACACACACACACACACACACACACACACACACACACACACACACACACACACACACACACACACACACACACACACACACCCTTCATGCTGCCTCAAAAAGAGTGGAGGCTCTGTTTCATTTCAATTTGATTTCTATTCCCGTTTGGGGCTTACAGTGCACACCACCATCACACACAGCATGCTGCAACTAAACACAATTCACTGGTGACAGGAAATAACCCCAGGAAATAAATATATAGGATATGTCCCAAATAGCACCCTATTCCCTATATTAGTCTAGGTCAAAAGTAGTACACTATATAGGGAATAGAGTTCTATAGGGCTCTGGTCAAAAGTAGTGCACTATATAGGGAATAGAGTTCTATAGGGCTCTGGTCAAAAGTAGCACACTTTATAGGGAAGAGGGTTCCATAGGGATCTGGTCAAAAGTAGTGCACTATATAGGGAATAGAGTTCTATAGGGCTCTGGTCAAAAGTAGTGCACTATATAGGGAAGAGGGTACCATTTGGGACACAGACATAGTGTGCAGAGCAGGAGCAGGACAATTATAATATGCACAAAACAATCCCTAGAAGGAGTCTCTAACTGTCCCCTCGCTGTGACCCGTTTGGATTACAGCCTTCATTTGCCCCCTGGTTCACCTTCCAAAGTCACTGGTCTCTAGGTTGCCACGAGTTTTGCTCATAAAAAGCTCAGGCCCTCTCACTGCAACTACTTCAACTATTTGTCTCTGTCACCTGGCTGCCCTGCCAACTGCTATAAAACAATTGTTGTGTAGAATAGAATAAAATAGAATAAATACTTTATTGTCCATTGGGTTAGAATGGAAATGTGTCTTTTACCTTTTCCCCACAGGTGTGTATGAGTTGCCTGAGAGGACCAGAGGACCAGAAAATCATAAAATACTATGGAGTGTACCTGTGAAATGGTCTCTATAAAATACTGTAGAGTACCTGTGAAATGGTCTCTATAAAATACTGGAGTGTACCTGCGTAATCGTCTATAAAATATGGGGGCGTTCGAAGTAGGCTATCAGAGTTGAATGACACATTAGTGAATATTAGGCAGTCACAACAAAAACGATATAACGTCGGACAGCTTCTTTAAATTCATTCATTTGGAACTTCTTTTTATAAGATGTCTTTAATAAATCTTAACAGAGTTACCTGAACAAGTTCGTGCAGTCACAATTATACCCCCTGCAGCTTGATCTGACAGAGATACACAGTGTGTAGTTAATCACTATTGACCAACTGCTGTTAAATCCAATTACAGCGGGACTCATTCATTATACCCTCCTATAGGACCCGATCTTAAGTTTCTAGTTACTCCCCTTGGTCCACTATGTCCTAATCAGATGCAGCCCTGTCTACTAGAGTTAGGGTTAACCCTACTGTCTACTAGAGTTAGCGTTAACCCTACTGTCTACTAGAGTTAGCGTTAACCCTACTGTCTACTAGAGTTAGCGTTAACCCTACTGTCTACTAGAGTTAGCGTTAACCCTACTGTCTACTAGAGTTAGGGTTAACCCTACTGTCTACAGTGTTGCTTTAACATAAAGGCTAAACAAAATCTGTGAAATCATACTAGTGGATTAATCATTTGATTACAATACAGTACATTTGCTTATCTAACATGCATCAAAAGCAAGGTATGATACCGTTTTTTGATTGCTTGGCTGTAGTTACCTGTTTTTAATTCAATTAATAGATTGGGCTAGAGGACCAACGGTATTAAATAATTAGATGTGAGGTTGTTCCGACAGCTGGGGAGTTTGAATGAAAAAAATCCTCCACTGATTTGTTTTTTGATTCACCGCTTTTTCCTCCCCAGACAGGCCATATCTATCTGGAAGATTGCACGAGGCATGCAAACCACACAGCCAGAAGATATTCTTAGAATCCTAAATCGTCTTTCCGTGGGAGGGGGTGAACTTGGATTAAATGAAAAATGTAACATCACATCCCTTTTCTAAGAAAAGTTCAAACATGCTTCTCTCTCTTTCATGACATGAGAAAATGTGGCAATGTAAACAATTGCCTTTAAATTAATCATTTGATGGCAAAATATTTGATAGTTCTATGTAACGTGCTAGGGAGATGGGGGGATTACTTCCTCAATTATGCAAAAGGGACATTCTCAGTTGGCTGCTGCTGCAGAGCCCAAACGCAGAGCAGATAGCCATGTAACCTTTGTTTGTCCTCTGGGTGCTCTGAGCCCTGATCCCGAGCTTGGCTTGTCTCCCCTTCAACCCCCTCTACCCCGCCTTCCACCACCCAATCCAGATAAATTTTATATCATTGGAGAAGCTAACTCCCATCCCCCCAAAAAAGGAATCTACATCGGCAGTGATGGGACTTGACAAACATTGAAAGCAGAGGAACTGAAACGGGAGAGATACTGTTGACTGAGTGTTGCATTCATATTCACTGTATACCCAGTGCTTAATATGTGTAAAAACAGGATATATCTAAATGGATGGAGTGGGTCTGAGTATGCATTTAAATGGGTTTGTCAGGGTTGGTTTAAGAAATGCTCTCTTTTCATGTTTAAGCTTGGTACCTGTTTAAACACTTTTGATCCCTATGGCTAACCTACACTTTGGCTCTGTTTGTCAAATATCCATTTCCAATAGAGAAAAGGTACTGCAGGTAACACACACACACACACACACACACACACACACACACACACACACACACACACACACACACACACACACACACACACACACACACACACACACACACACACACACACACACACACACACACACACACACAAAGTCTTTATTTTCCCTACGTACCTCCAAAGTAAGAGCCATCAGTCAGCTTCATCTCTTTGTTAAGCTTGGTGATGACACTGGCCACACCATGTTGGATGAAGTACATCTTCTTGCCCACGGTGCCCTCCCTGATGATGTAGTCGTTGGGCTGGAACACCTCGAACTTCAACTTGCTCAACATGCCCGTCACGAAGTTGGGGTCTGCGTTGGCGAACAGCGGCATGGTAGCCACCAGCTTCCGACAGTTGAAGTTCACAATTTCCTGGGGGAAAAAAGATAGAAAAATATAGTTTTAGATGCATTGTTCATAATAAATATTGTGAAAACTATAAGAAAGGCATTTGACAAAAGTGTCCCTTTCTCTGATGGATATGAACGGTATCTGTCAATTAGGGCAAATTATTTTCCTGTCTTGACCCCCTGCTAGTCCTTGATTACATATAGCTGCTGTCAGGCTCGAACATCAGGGCAAATAAGAGTGGTGATAACGGATAGCCTTGGCGAGTTCTCCAATTACTTTTTGTTATTGGTTATATCAAATGCAATTTGTTATAATACTCTAATGGAACATGTCCAAGTTCAACATGCAATCTCAATATTCATCATGTCTCTGCATTGGAATGGATGTAATATGTACAAAAACACTTTTCATCACTCTTTGGGGTAACTTTTGGTGCTATTGTCTTTGATGATGATGACCATGACATTAGTCTCTTCAGAAACAACAGGAGATTGTTTGTCATTCAGGGTTTGTTTGAGAAGGGCTCTTCCAATATTTCAGTTTGGTGCTTGTCTAAAGAATAAGGAAAATGGTACTCTAGAAAATGTGCAGAAACTTGTCTCTGATGATGATGATGATCTTGCCCTCAACAGAGGGCAATGATCTCTCTGGTTATCTCAGACAACAGGAGGAGATTCTTTCCTATTTGGGGGTCTGTTAGTGTTTACTGAGCAGTGCCTGCCTGCCTGCCTCCCCTCCTCTGTCTCTGTTGCCATGCAGACAGACTGACAGACAGAGCTTGGCCTTCACTGTTCCACTAACCGCTTACTCACTTCCTGTGAGAGATGATGACTCTCCAATGGAAGCATCTGAGCCAAGGATACATCAGCCAATCTCCTGTTCGGCTGAGTTTTGTGCTGCTCAGTACTGAGTCAACAGCAGCAGTGGGTTCTGACCTCAATCATGCACAACGATTAATGAATTAGATGCTCAGTATTCAGCCCGGCTTGGCCAGGATGGAGCCCCACTAGGGAAACAATCTTTAGACTTTATCTATTTAAGCAGAAAACCTGTCCCGTGGCAGCGGTGCCTGGCTGTATAAATAGCTGCCTAGCTGCAAAGAAACGATGTCCGACCAGCTGCAGAAATTGTCGAGATGAAACTTTAACTGTTTTCTCACCATAGGATGAACATCATCATCATCGCCCACCCACACTCTTCCCTGATACACTGCCTTCAGAAAGCATTCATACCCCATGACTTATTCCCACTGCTGGCTTGCTTCTGAAGCTAAGCAGGGTTGGTCCTGGTCAGTCCCTGGATGGGAGACCAAATGCTGCTGGAAGTATTGTTGGAGGGCCAGTACGAGGCACCCTTTTCTCTGGTCTAAAAAATATCCCAAATGCCCCAGGGCAGTGATTGGGGACATTGGGTGCCATCTAATGGGACATTAAATGGGTGTCCTGACTCTCTGTGGTCACTAAAGATCCCATGGCACTTATTGTAAGAGTAGGGGTGTTAACCCCAGTGTCCTGGCTAAATTCCCAATCTGGTCCTCATACCATCATGGTCACCTAGTCATCCCCAGTTTACAATTTACTCATTCATCCCCCCTCCTCTCCCCTGTAACTATTCCCCAGGTCGTTGCTGTAAATGAGAATGTGTTCTCAGTCAACTTACCTGGTAAAATAAGGGTTAAATAAAATTTCCACATTTTGTTGTGTTACAGCCTGAATTCAAAATGGCTGAACTTGTTTTTTTCTTTACCCATCTACACCACACCCCATAGTGACAAAGTGAAAACATGTTTTTAGATATGTTAGCACATTTTTCCATTTATATTTGATCCTTAAACACTCCCCAGACCTTAACGAGTACAAGCATACCCATAACATGATGCAGCCACCAGTATGCTTGAAAATATGTATTGGATTTGCCCCAAACATAACATTTTGTATTCAGGACAAAAAGTGAATTGCTTTGCCCAAACTTAGGAGGATCAATAACATTCTAGTTACTCCGCAATACTAACCTAATTGACAGAGTGAAAAGAAGGAAGCCTGTAGAGAATAAAACATTTCCAAAACATGAATCCTGTTTGCAACAAGGCACTAAAGTAATACAGAGTCATGTTTTGGAAATGTTTTATTCTCTACAGGCTTCCTTCTTTTCACTCTGTCAATTAGGTTAGTATTGCGGAGTAACTACAATGTTATTGATCCTCCTAAGTTTTCTCCTATCACAGCCAATATACTGTACTCTGGAACTGTTGTAAAGTCACCATTGGCCTAATGATGAAATCCCTGAGTGGTTTCCTTCCTTTCCGGCAACTTAGTTGGGAAGGATCTTTGTAGTGACTGGGTGTATTGATACACCATCCAAAGTGTAATTAATAAGTTCACCATGCTCAAAAGTATATTCAATGTCTGCGTTTATTTTATGTATTGTTCATCTACCAATAGGTGCCCTTATTTCTGAGGTATTGGAAAACTTCCCTGGTCTTTGTGGTTAAATCTGTGTTTGAAATTCACCGCTCGACTGAGGGACCTTACAGATCATTTGTATGTGTGGTGTACAGAGATGAGGTAGTCATTCAAAAATCATGTTAAAAACTATTATTGCACACCGAGTGAGTCCATGCAACTTATTATGTGACTTGTTAAGCAAATGTTTACTCCTGAACTTAATTAGGCTTGCCATAGCAAAGAGGTCGAATACTTATTGACTCAAGACATTTCAGCTTTTCATTTATAATTAATTTGTAAAAATTCAGAAAAACATCATTCTACTTACATTATGGGGTATTGTGTGTAGGCCAGTGACACAACATCTAAATTGTATCCATTTTAAATTAAGGCTGTAACACAACAAAATGTGGAAAAAGTCAAGGGGTGTGAATACTTTCTGTTGGCACTGTATGTCTGGTTGTCTCTGTTGTGCTGTGTGATGCCTGCTGTGATATACTGAGCTGAACATAGCTGAGCTGAGATTAACCTATCTGAGTTGAGCTGAGATTAACATAGCTGAGCTGAGATTAACCGATCTGAGCTGAGCTGAGATTAACATAGTTGAGCTGAGATTAACCGATCTGAGCTGAGCTGAGATTAACATAGCTGAGCTGAGATTAGCCTATCTGAGCTGAGCTGAGATTAACATAGCTGAGCTGAATTTACCTGAGCTGAGATTAATCTATCTGAGCTGAGATGAGCCTAGCTGAGCTGAGATGAACCCAGCTAAACTGAGCTGAGATTAGCCTATCTGAGCGGAGCTGATTTTAACCTAGCTGAGCTGAGATGAGATTAACCTATCTGACCTGAGATGAGATTAACCTATCTGAGTTGAGATTAATCTATCTGAGCTGAGATTAATCTATCTGAGCTGAGATTAATATATCTGAGCTGAAATTAATCTACTTGAGCTGAGATTAATCTATCTGAGCTGAGATTAATCTATTTGAGCTGAGATGAATCTGTCTGAGCTGAGATTAATCTATTTGAGCTGAGATTAATCTATCTGAGCTGAGTTGAGCTGAGATTAACCTATCTGAGCTGAGCTGTACTATGCTCTGCTCTGCTGGGATGGGATGAAATATGCATTCCTGGCCAGTTCAGTGCTCTGTGGATCTGTCTTGTTCTCAGTATTGTGGGCAAGACTGGGTTATCTGGGCTTCGCTTTACTGTGCTGTACAGACCTATGCTTGTGCTCTACTGTGTTAATGCTGCCATGTGCTCTACTGTGTTAATGCTGCCATGTGCTCTACTGTGTTAATGCTGCCATGTGCTCTACTGTTGTTAATGCTGCCATATGCTCTACTGTGTTAATGCTGCCATATGCTCTACTGTGTTAATGCTGCCATGTGCTCTACTGTGTTAATGCTGCCATGTGCTCTACTGTGTTAATGCTGCCATGTGCTCTACTGTGTTAATGCTGCCATGTGCTCTACTGTGTTAATGCTGCCATATGCTCTACTGTGTTAATGCTGCCATGTGCTCTACTGTGTTAATGCTGCCATATGCTCTACTTTGTTAATGTTGCCATATGCTCTACTGTGTTAATGCTGCCATGTGCTCTACTGTGTTAATGCTGCCATGTGCTCTACTGTGTTAATGCTGCCATGTGCTCTACTGTTCTGTGTAGATATATGGTTTCCTGTGCTGTGATCTACAATACTGTGGAGATCTACCATTTCCTGTGCTGGGCCAGGCAATACTGTGGAGATCTACCCTTTCCTGTGCTGTGATCTACAATACTGTGGAGATCTACCCTTTCCTGTGCTGGGCCAGGCAATACTGTGCTCCAATATGTCTCATTCTGGTTGGTGACTTAATGGGGTTACATGAGAGACATAGGCAATTACATCCCTCCTCTTCTCTTCTCCCTCTGTCCCCTCTCCTCCCTCCTCTATCCCTCATTTCCACCTCTCTACTCCTCTCCAATCCCCCAGCTCTGCATCATTAGGCTACATGAGAGGCCTTATCTGCTCATTCAGAGAGGGCAGCCAACTATGAAGCAGGTAGAAGGTTGACACAACGAACAAAGACAGCCTTAAATTGGTCACTGAATTTAAGAAACTTGCCTTCTTTTTTTACTGTGACTGTCCGGCTGTATCTGATGTGACATCATGTTCCATGTAGGCCTATATTGTACACTTGTAAAGTGATGCAGCCTGGGAACACCTCGTGTGTCTGTCTATTGGTTGGGTTGACGTCTTAATGGCCTCTGTATTGTCAAAGCTCTGGGAACACCTCATGTCATTCTATTGGTTGGGTTGACGTCTTAATGGCCTCTGTATTGTCAAAGCTCTGGGAACACCTCGTGTCTGTCTATTGGTTGGGTTGACGTTTTAATGACCTCTGTATTGTCAAAGCTCTGGGAACACCTCGTGTGTCTGTCTATTGATTGGGTTGACGTCTTAATGGCCTCTGTATTGTCAAAGCTCTGGGAACACCTCGTGTCTGTCTATTGGTTGGGTTGACGTCTTAATGGGTCTAAACACTAATCAGATGAAATTGTCATCTCACTTCCTGATCTCTCTTTGTTTCACACCTGTGTATTGTGTGCTTGAGCAACTGACTGTCTTCACGCCAATTAAATTAATTTATCTGTTTAGCTTGTGTTCCACCAGCTGTAGTGAATCAATTTGTGCAGTGTGTCTATTACATTTGTAATAAAGCACATGAGACATGTTTTACAGACACCCTTCTCAATAATCATCCATTGTTGATAAATTCACCCAGTCAATGGACCAGTATGATATATAAAGTTTAAATTCTGGTATATCATAAATGCAAACGAAAATTAATTAGCGATAAAACAACTCAACACTCCATGTTTAAGCAATTAGAGATGCTTAGAGATTAAATATTAAGAAAGGTTGCCATCCTCTGTTGCAGAATTAATTACTTGTTACTTTTATTTGTTATTCATAATTTTTATTCATTTGTTATCTAAACTGCATTGTTGGTTAGGGGCTCGTAAGTAAGCATTTCACTGTAAGGTCTACACCTGTTGTATTCAGCATTTCACTGTAAGGTCTACTACACCTGTTGTATTCAGCATTTCACTGTGAGGTCTACTACACCTGTTGTATTCAGCATTTCACTGTGAGGTCTACTACACCTGTTGTATTCAGCATTTCACTGTGAGGTCTACTACACCTGTTGTATTCAGCATTTCACTGTGAGGTCTACTACACCTGTTGTATTCAGCATTTCACTGTAAGGTCTACACCTGTTGTATTCAGCATTTCACTGTAAGGTCTACACCTGTTGTATTCAGCATTTCACTGTAAGGTCTACACCTGTTGTATTTGGAGCATGTGACTAATACGATTTGATTTGATTTGCATGAAACCCTGTGACACACGGCCATTTACAAAGCCTTAGCGTTCCAAATGTCACCCTATTCCCTTTAGAGTGCACTACTTTTTGACCAGGGTCCCATATGGCTCTGGTCAAAAGCAGTGCACTATTTAGGTAAAAGGGTGCCATTTATTGGGGGATCGGTGGTAGGGTTTGCGGGGATTTAATAATAAAGGTATACTCTTTAAAAAAAGTATGTATGTCTATGTAGGTATGTGTATGTATATATGTGTATATGTATGCATACGTGTATGGATATATATATATTTACCCCAAAAAATATGGGGGATTGGAAATGATGCAGACAATTACATTGGAAGCAGCATTCTTTCCGCAATATTAAGCTGATCCACCCCAAAAAAAAAAAAAAAAAAAGGGTGCCATTTAGCAAACACGAAAGAGTCAAATAGAATAGACAACACAAGGCATCGTCCTCCTCACCTCTTTGAGCGGGTCGTTGAGCTCACTCAGGATATTGTCCTCGTCAAAGATCTTGCCCTGATAACGATGCTCATAGTAATCATGGATCTTCTGCCGCATGTCTGCGGGGAGCTTGTGGAACGACATGTACTGCTCTACTTGTTTATACTGTAAAGATGGAGAGAAGAGATCATGTCAATAAACCAAATGAACAGAAAATAGAAAATATCCGACAAAAAAAACAAAGGCTGTCACATTGACTTCAAAAACATAGCACCCGAAAGCAATTGGAGGTAAAATAACATTTGAAGGGAAAGGTATTAGCAAACATTACAGGCAATATGGTATGTTGTAGTAGGAACCAAGGACATTCACAACATACTGAACATTCACAACATACACAGCATTCACAACCAACAACACACACATACCCAACATACACAACATTCACAACATACACAGCATTCACAACCAACAACACACAACATACCCAACATACACAACATTCACAACATACACAGCATTCACAACCAACAACACACAACATACCCAACATACACAACATACTGAACATTCACAACATACACAGCATTCACAACATACACAGCATTCACAACCAACAACACACAACATACCCAACATACACAACATACACAACATTCACAACATACACAGCATTCACAACCAACAACACACACATACCCAACATACACAACATTCACAACGCACACAGACACAGTGGGGTGATAGTATGGATTGAGTATGGACGTAGGAGGTGGTCGACAGAGGAACGAGTACAGCCTGAGGCCCTTCGGGGCGAGGCTGCTGCCGTTCTGATCAGCTCACACAGTGAAGAGAATCGCTCTCATCTCTCTCAATATAGGTTACCCATGACCTCAATGACCCATGACCTCACGGAAACCAGAGAGAACGAATACACCCGTATCAGTGACTGAATAGGTCTCAGGGAGAACACATTATCATCTGAAATCATGTCGTTTCAATATGAAACATTACACAGAGGAGAACATAAAGCGATCAAATGCATGTACTCAAGACATTCCATATATAATTCAGTACCGCCACGTTTCTTGACTGTGGTTGTCTCAGAGGAGGGGTTGTCATAAAGGCAGAGGTCTTCTGGGGCCTCTGTCACTACACTGGTCTGGAGTCATTCTCTCTACAGGGTGCTGTGCCCTAATGGAGTCATTCTTCTGTCACAGCATCTGATCTGGAGTCAATCTCTGCAGTGAGAGATGAGTCACAGAGCAGATTAATCATTTTGTTATTTTAATTTGAATTGTGTTGTCTGTTTTGTGTTCCTTTATTCTTCCTGCTTGTTTTCCTTTTCTGGACTTCATTTTAGTGTGTTGCTGTTTTAGTGTGTTGCTGTTTTAGTGTGTTACTGTTTTAGTGTGTTACTGTTTTAGTGTGTTACTGTTTTAGTGTGTTGCTGTTTTAGTGTGTTACTGTTTTAGTGTGTTACTGTTTTAGTGTGTTACTGTTTTAGTGTGTTACTGTTTTAGTGTGTTGCTGTTTTAGTGTGTTACTGTTTTAGTGTGTTACTGTTTTAGTGTGTTACTGTTTTAGTGTGTTGCTGTTTTAGTGTGTTACTGTTTTAGTGTGTTACTGTTTTAGTGTGTTACTGTTTTAAATGCACTTTAAATAACAATTGATTTAATTTGAGATGTCTGTCTCAACATCTGATCTGGAGTCAGTCTCTCTCATCAGGATGCTGTCCGTTGTCTCCAGTGGAGTCATTCATCTGTCTCAACATCTGATCTGGAGTCAGTTTCTCTCATCAGGATGCTGTCCGTTGTCTACCGTGGAGTCATTCATCTGTCTCAACATCTGATCTGGAGTCAGTTTCTCTCATCAGGATGCTGTCCGTTGTCTACCGTGGAGTCATTCATCTGTCTCAACATCTGATCTGGAGTCAGTTTCTCTCATCAGGATGCTGTCCGTTGTCTACCTGTCACGCCCTGGCCTTATTATTCTTTGTTTTCTTTATTATTTTAGTTAGGTCAGGGTGTGACATGGGTAATGTTTATGTTTTGTTGGATTTGGGTGTTTATTTGGTAAAGGGGTTATGGGGTGTAATATATGGTTTTGTGTTGAGTGTAGAAGTCTAGCGTTGTCTATGTTGGTGAGTGATCTAGAAGAGTCTATGGTTACCTGAATGAGTTCCCAATTAGAGACAGCTGATTTCGGTTGTCTCTGATTGGGAGCCTTATTTAGGGTAGCGATAGGCTCTCATTAATTGTGGGTAATTGTCTATGTCAGAACGTTTGTAGCCTGTCTGTCTATGCACAACGTTTGTAGCTTCACGGTCGTTTTGTTATTTTGTATAGTTTGTATTAAGTGTTCGTCTTTCATTTAAATAAATTCATTATGACTTCATACCTTGACGCGTATTGGTCCGACCCATGCTTCTCCTCTTCAGACGAAGAGGAGGAGAACGATTGTGACACTACCGTGGAGTCATTCATCTGTCTCAACATCTGATCTGGAGTCAGTCTCTCTCATCACCGTTGGCTGTGATGCGCCCAGGGGAGGGATACTGACTGTGCATCAGAATGAGGAAATTAGGTGGAAAAAAAACAGCTGAGTCACTCTTCACACCAACCCCCATGTAAATCCTCCCTGCTGTCCAGTCGAGAAGGCCAGTTCTGCATCTCAAATGCCACCCTATTCCCTATATAGTTTACTACTTTTAACCAGGGCTCACAGAGGAGACTCTGGTCAATAGTAGTGCACTATATAGGGAATAGGGTGGCATTTGAGATAAACACCTAGACCAGGTAGGAGAAACCTGCTCTCCTGCAGATAAACTGCAATGCTACACATTATCTTTCATCATGTATGCATGGACTGACACAGACTAGACAGGACTCTTTCCATTTTCAATTCTCTCCAATAGTCCGATGTCATGGAAAGCGTAGTCTGAGAAAGTAAATGGCCTAATCAAAGCACTAGGTGCTAAAATTACACACGGCTGTAAAAGTCAAGGTACCACAGGCTTGTAGGTATTGACTCCGGGCCAAATTAACATCACACACGGACACGACGGACCTCTATTAGGCCAATGATGTATGCAAATAGAGATTGGGGCATTGTCTACAGGGAGTTAGAGAGAGCGCAGACCGACAAACAGAGAGAGAGAGAGAGAGAGGGGGGTCCTTCAGCAGCTCATCTATTTAAATCAGGAGATAGCTGCTCTGCTCTGACACACACACACAACCTCAGGTAAGGGTGTCAGCATGAGGCGTGAACAGAAACTAACGGTAGCCTCAGGAAGCAGCATACACAGTAACATCACAACGCATATTTTGTGCTAAAAAAAAAAAACTGTTAAAAAGAGAAAACACAGGTCCCGTCACACGGTGGTTTCACATTGATTCTCCACAGCCGCGGCGAGATGATGAGGGACCAGGTTTTGTTTTGAGGTGAATCGATTTATTCCAGGTACACGGTCAAGTCTGAGAGTATCTGACATGTTTACATTTAGAACGGGACTCTCTGTGACTGCGTGTGAGATATGTTGAGGTGTGGTTTGGTCACGTCTGGTTAGAGAAGTTATGTATTCCACCTGACTCATGTCATAATCATTTATGAATAATCTATCTTATTTATACATGTGTTCATGACATCGTTATGTAGGCAGCCTTCAAAAATAATGTGTTATTGTTTATGAGGCCTCTACGCATGTTTACTGTGAATAATTTCAAATCTGCAATGCATCATCATGACGAGTCACATTCCCAACATAGGAATGAATATGCTTTGTGCTCGCTGCTGAAAGAAAGACAGTATGTACTCTTGCCTTGCTCATTACATGCAAAGTACAGAATGTCTTTGAGGACAGAGGAGGACGCTTAATCCATCCCAGGTTCTCGGGAACATTAATACATTCTCAGAACGTTTGAACCGTTAATACGTGTTGTTCTCCTGTGAATCCCCAATGTTTTCTGAGGTAAATAGGTAAATATACCCTTTTCACCATCAAGATGCTGCCGTGTTCTCAGCCCTTCTAGAAACCATCCTCAGAAGAATGTATGGCTGTTGCAAACTTAAATGATCCTAGAAGTATCTTAAGAGACAATAAAAGCTGGAGAAATTGTTTGAGAGTCAATAGTTGCAATGTTAATAATATTTATAAAGTTGCATTTCTCCATACATATTTACAGGTATTGTCCTCATTAAAATGATATTTACTGCATGGTGCAATGTATCCTAATAAAAAAAAACATTAAGTTAGCTATATTATGTTACAGAGAATCAGGTATGGACAATACAATTACTGATTATATCCTTCCGGACAGAGACGGAACGTTCCATTACAGACAACACAGCATTTCATAAGAAGTTAGATGCACAGAATTAAATTGAGTATTATATTGTACATTTATCTATGGATAAATGGGTATTATCACATCTGGGATGTTGTAATATAGTCAAGTCCGGTTCTATGTACAGTACGCATCTGAAATGTCTTATGAAACGACTGTGTTCCAGCTGCATCGTGTTTCTTCCGCTGTCAGGGCCAGGGCCATGTAGAGTTTCCCAGCATCAGGCCATCTCAGTGCAGGCCTCTTGCCCACGCCTCCCTACTTTCTCCCCCAGCTGGGGCACAGCAGGCAGAGGAGAAAACGACCAGAGGGTGAAATCTTCCATAGCCATTTCTTCTACTGTTCTCCTTCTCTGCACGGTGATGCAGGAAATCCACACAAGGCTATCATTCTACAGTACCATGCTGTCAGAAGCAGCACTTTCAGTTCATACTGGCCCATAGATGGCTGTGCATTCCCACCATTGTCAGTTCATACTGGCCCATAGATGGCTGTGCATTCCCACCATTGTCAGTTCATACTGGCCCATAGATGGCTGTGTATTCCCACCATTATCAGTTCATACTGGCCAATAGATGGCTGTGCATTCCCACCATTATCAGTTCATACTGGCACATAGATGGCTGTGCATTCCCACCATTATCAGTTCATACTGGCCCATAGATGGCTGTGTATTCCCACCATTATCAGTTCATACTGGCCTATAGATGGCTGTGTATTCCCACCATTATCAGTGCATACTGGCCCATAGATGGCTGTGCATTCCCACCATTATCAGTTCATACTGGCCGATAGATGGCTGTGCATTCCCACCATTATCAGTTCATACTGGCCCATAGATGGCTGTGCATTCCCACCATTATCAGTTCATACTGGCCCATAGATGGCTGTGTATTCCCACCATTATCAGTTCATACTGGCCCATAGATGGCTGCGCATTCCCACCATTATCAGTTCATACTGGCCCATAGATGGCTGTGCATTCCCACCATTATCAGTTCATACTGGCCCATAGATGGCTGTGCATTCCCACCATTATCAGTTCATACTGGCCCATAGATGGCTGTGCATTCCCACCATTATCAGTTCACACTGGCCCATAGATGGCTGTGCATTCCCACCATTATCAGTTTATACTGGCCCATAGATGGCTGTGCATTCCCACCATTATCAGTTCATACTGGCCCATGGATGGCTGTGCATTCCCACCATTATCAGTTCATACTGGCCCATAGATGGCTGTGCATTCCCACCATTATCAGTTCATACTGGCCCTGGGATGGCTGTGCATTCCCACCATTATCAGTTCATACTGGCCCTGGGATGGCTGTGCATTCCCACCATTATCAGTTCATACTGGCCCATAGATGGCTGTGCAGTCCCACCATTCCTATGGCAGCTCACATTGGACAACCACAATGGAACAAGTCTTTTGGGTATCTGTTGCCAGGAGTAATATTTGTATGTATTTCAAATGGTCAAATCAAATCACACTATCACGCTGTCTGCTGCATGTAGGGTGGTAGGAAGCCCGGAGGTTAAAGAGGTGGACCAGTAGTAGCCAGCCCAGAAAGTCCTGGGCAGGGCTGTTAATCAGATGGCCCATGCATCTCTGTGCCCTCCTACACTGGTACCCTGTTCAAACCATTGCCCCGACCCAGACCAAACTGTGCTGGCTCTGATAGATTCTTTCACGTCGTCCTTTCCAGTACGGTTACAGCAACTGTGGTGGATGTGTAACAAGGAGAGCTCCTTACTGCTTGGCTCAGTTTGGCTCATTAGTGTGAAAAGCCCTTGAGACAGTGGATCTGTCATCTCTGATCTGAGCAGGGCTGTGGCTGTGAGATCGACGGTGTGGCTGTGAGACCGACCGGTATGGCTGTGAGACCGACCGGTGTGGCTGTGAGACCAACCGGTGTGGCTGTGAGACTGACCGGTGTGGCTGTGAGACCGACCGGTATGGCTGTGAGACCAACCGGTGTGGCTGTGAGACTGACCGGTGTGGCTGTGAGACTGACCGGTGTGGCTGTGAGACTGATCGGTATGGCTGTGAGACCAACCGGTGTGGCTGTGAGACTGACCGGTGTGGCTGTGAGACTGATCGGTATGGCTGTGAGACCGACCGGTGTGGCTGTGAGACTGACCGGTGTGGCTGTGAGACTGATCGGTGTGGCTGTGAGACTGATCGGTGTGGCTGTGAGACTGACCGGTGTGGCTGTGAGACTGATCGGTGTGGCTGTGAGACTGATCGGTGTGGCTGTGAGACTGACCGGTGTGGCTGTGAGACTGATCGGTGTGGCTGTGAGACTAACCGGTGTGAAGACACCCCCTGACACATATCCCATTCCCCTGACTGACACCTAGCCCCTCCCCATGACACCTAGCCCCTCCCCCTGACACCTAGCCCCTCCCTCTGACACCAAGCCCCTCCCCCTGACACCTAGCCCCTCCCCATGACACATAGCCCCTCCCCCTGACACCTAGCCCCTCCCTCTGACACTAAGCCCCTCCCCCTGACACATAGCCCCTCCCCCTGACACATAGCCCCCCTCCCCCTGACACCAAGCCCCTCCCCCCTGACACCCATCCCATTTGGCACGGTATTCCCTTTACAGCCCTATGGACCCTGATCAAAACAAGTTTACTATATAGATACCATTTGGCACGGTATTCCCTTTACAGCCCTATGGACCCTGGTCAAAACAAGTTTACTATATAGATACCATTTGGCACGGTATTCCCTTTACAGCCCTATGGACCCTGGTCAAAACAAGTTTCCTATATGGATACCATTTGGGATGAAACCAATGTCTTTTCAGCCTTGTCTATTTGACTCTGCTCTGCCTAGCAACAAGGTGTCCTCAGGTGATAAGACTGTAGCAGTCACGCAGGCAGGCAGGCAGACAGGCAGACAGGCAGACAGGGTAATTGTTTTGTGTGTGTGTGTGTGTGTGTGTGTGTGTGTGTGTGTGTGTGTGTGTGTGTGTGTGTGTGTGTGTGTGTGTGTGTGTGTGTGTGTGTGTGTGTGTGTGTGTGTGTGTGTGTGTGTGTGTGTGTGTGTGTGTGTGTGTGTGTCTGTCTTTAATAACTTGTCTATCTGATATTGACCATGGGATTTCTAATCTAGCAAGGTCAGACTGACATCATATTTCAATAAACGATTAACGGCTGATGCTTTTAGGAGGTGAATGTACATTTAAAAAAAACTGCTTTGTCAATTTGTCTTTGCCTCGTCATTGTCACGTCCAAGGTGACTCTGCTCTGCCTGGCAACGAGGTGTCTTCAAGTGATAATGAACAATAGTCAGGCAGGCGGGCAGGCTAACCTAGACAGGGTAATTGATGTGTGTGTGTGTGTGTGTGTGTGTGTGTGTGTGTGTGTGTGTGTGTGTGTGTGTGTGTGTGTGTGTGTGTGTGTGTGTGTGTGTGTGTGTGTGTGTGTGTGTGTTCAATCCAGCTTGAGTGTATGGGGCAGCTCATTAGACCTTCCATTTTTCATCAGGGTCCAATCAAACTACGTTTCAGCAAATTGATGCATTAACAAATTCCTGACAATAGTTTACTGTTGAAAATGAAAAAATGTTCACCTGTGTAATTTATGGTGGAAAAACCCACATCAAACCTATTAGTCAACTGATCAATTGGTTATTGATCAGAATGAAAATGTCTCTAGGACCAGAGAAACAATAAGGTAGCGAAGATAAGGGAACTGATGGAATAGAGGTGAGCCTACAGTTCTTTGCTTCTTTACCTACAGTGAGAAGATCTCCCCAAGGGTCACAATCAGTACAGGTTATGATGGCTACAGCCATAGAGTGGGAAAGGAGGATACCTTGTCAGTGGTACAACTGAATACATTCAACTGAAATGTGTCTTCCACATTTAACCCAACCCTTCTGATTCAGAGAGATGCTGGGGGCATGTCTTAATTGTCATCCATGTCTTCGGGCACCCGGGGAACAGTGGGTTACCTGCCTTGCTCAGGGGCAGAACGACAGATTTTTACCTTGTCAGCACATGGATTCAATCCTGCAACCTTTCGGTTAGTGGCCCAACGCTCTAACCACTAGGCTACCTGCTCTAACCACTAGGCTACCTGCTCTAACCACTAGGCTACCTGCTACTTATGCCACAGTTATCAATCTACCCAAAGGTTAGCTCTAGAAAAGATTATTATGGTTGGTTAGGTCACTAGTAGGGGAGCCTACTAACAAACCTATCCAAGGGTCAGAGCTGGCACAGATTATTACAGCTAAGGATCAGATTCAGGACAGATAAATATGGGTAGTGATTATCTCACCATGATGGTCAGGAGGACAAATTAATAGGTGCTATGTGCTGGTCCTATGTTTCAAGAGCTTAAATAAAATAACCCGGAAATGTTCTATACGCCAAGATAATCCATCCACCTGACAAGTGTGGCATATCAAGAAGCTGATTATTAAACAGCATGATCATTACACAGGTGCACCTTGTGCTGGGGACACTAAAAGGCCACTAAAAAAGGGGGCAGTTTTGTGACACAACACAATGCCACAGATGTCCGAAGTTTTGAGGGAGCGTGCAGTTGGCATGTTGACTGCAGGAATAATTAAATGTTTAGTAATGTACCATAAGCCGCCTCCAACGTCGTTTTATAGAATTTGGTAGTGCGTCCAATCGACCTCACAACTGCAGATCACGTGTATGGCGTCGTGTGGGGGAGCTATTTGCTGATGTCAACGGTGTGAACAGAGTGCCCCATGGTGGCGGTGGGGTTATGGTACGGGCAGGCATAAGCTACAGACAACGAACACAGTTGCATTTTATTGAGGGCAATTTGAATGCACAGAGATACCGCAACGAGTTCCTGAGGCCCATTGTCATGCCATTTATCCGTCGCCTTCAAGTCATGTTTCAGCACAGCCCCATGTTGCAAGGATCTGTACTCAATTCCTGAAAGCTGAACATTTCCCAGTTTTCCATGGCCTGCATACTCACCAGACATGTCACCCATTGAGCATTTTTTGGGATGCTCTGGATCGACGTGCACAACAGTGTGTTCCAGTTCCCGACAATATCCAGGGGCTGATCTAGATTACAGAACCTCCCCTCAAACTGTTCCCTAAAAGCACCCAAACAGTGATGGGTTGCATCCCAAATTGCACCCTATTCCTAACATAGTGCTCTACTTTAGACCAGAGATGCATTATGTAGAAAATAGGGTGCCATATTGGATACAGTCATAGTGCACGTCGATCCAGAACATCCCAAACATGTAGTTCTGTCTGGGAACCGCTTCACCCCAGGGGCTGTTTGGGATCCGTGGGGGCTTTTGGAAATCCAGTGAGCGGGGGGGGGGGGGGGGGGGGTATTATAATTTGTGAGTGCTTTACACAACCCCTAAAACACAGGCCTAGATAGCAGAGGCCTAATCTACCTGGGAGAAATAAGCATTATCCGTTTAGATAAAATATAAAAGCTTTGAAAATAATACTCCACTTACCTTATGACGAAAATGAGAATAACGCAACATGGTAAACCAAAACAGGTGTACCAAAATATTGAGTAGATTGATAATTAAAACATTAGGATAATAATAAAAACATGACATTATATAATTGTATTACGTTACATAACAGTCTGAACTACGTACCTTCTCTTGGTACTGCCTGCGGGAGGAGTCTAGTGATTGGATGAGAGCGGTGGCATGACCCACGAACATGGCGTAGCAGGTGGCGCCCACGATCATACTGAGCATGGTGATCCACAGGTCGGACATGCTGACGGGAGCCCGGGCGCCGTACCCGATACACAGCATGTGACTCATGGCCTTGAAGAGAGCGTACGAGTACTGCTTACCCCACGAGTCATTCTGCAGGGGAGAGACAGGAAGAAGGGGAAGACACGGAGAAAGGGAAGACACGGAGAAAGGGAAGACACGGAGAAGGGGAAGACACGGAGAAGGGGAAGACACGGAGAAAGGGAAGACACGGAGAAAGGGAAGACACGGAGAAAGGGAGACAGAAGGCGGGAGGGGGGAATTACCGCAGGCTTGTGGAAGATTTCCGGCGCAGAAAGACAGGAGGCTCTTTCTTTTTGATGCATCACTGAACCTCCCCAGAACATCCTGCCAACATAGCCTTGATGCTGGGATACATCACTGAACCTCCACAGAACATCCTGCCAACATAGCCTTGATGCTGGGATACATCACTGAACCTCCACAGAACATCCTGCCAACATAGCCTTGATGCTGGGATACATCACTGAACCTCCACAGAACATCCTGCCAACATAGCATTGATGCTGGGATACATCACTGAACCTCCACAGAACATCCTGCCAACATAGCCTTGATGCTGGGATACATCACTGAACCTCCACAGAACATCCTGCCAACATAGCATTGATGCTGGGATACATCACTGAACCTCCACAGAACATCCTGCCAACATAGCATTGATGCTGGGATGCATCACTGAAGCTCCACATAACATCCTGCCAACATAGCCTTGATGCTGGGCACGTCACACGTCACACCCTCTCCTCCATTTCTCCCTCTCCCCTTCATTGGCCACGGGTTGTAAAACAATTGATATCTGGAAGTGGTGCTGATCAACATCTATTACTTTGGAAGGGTTGATTTATGGTTTGTCTTCGGCCAATAGGAATCCTTCAGTTCATAGTGGTGGATGGGCCGGGGATGGAGGAAGCAGAGAGACGAGGGGAAATGACTGGCCTGGATTCTGCTTCCTGCCTCCTCTCATTTTATCTCAAATGGCACCC